>NC_081182.1:203723157-204023157 GCF_029867415.1 Vicia villosa
AAGAAATCACTTTCGAACACATCCCACGCGAGGAAAATCAACTAGCTGATGCTTTAGCTACCATGTCATCCATGTTCAAAGTCAGGTGGGACAACGAGGCGCCTATGATCACCATCTACAGGCAAGATGAACCATCCTATTGCAATGAGATCAATACCGAAGGAACCGAGGAAAAACCATGGTTCCATGAAGTAAAAAGATATCTCGAAACTCAGGAGTACCCTGAAGGGGCATCCATTAATGACAGAAAGTTCCTAAGGAGATTTGCTGCCAAATTCTTTCTAAGCAATGGAACCCTATACAAACGCAACCATGACTCGACTTTACTTCGCTGTGTAAACAAGAAGGAAGCGGAACAAATCATGGAAGAAATACACAATGGTACCTTCGGTACTCATTCCAGTGGACATACAATGGCTAAAAAGATCCTTAGAGCAGGTTATTACTGGTCTACCATGGAAACAGACTGCCATCATCACTCCCGAACATGTCACAAATGCCAGATATACGCTGACAAAGTACATGTACCTCCAGTTCCATTAAGCGTCCTGACGGCTCCTTGGCCTTTTGCAATGTGGGGTATTGATATGATTGGAGAAATCAAACCTACTGCCTCCAACGGACATCGCTTTATCCTGGTCGCTATTGACTACTTCACAAAGTGGGTAGAAGCAGCTTCATTTGCTTCTGTCACCAAAAATGTGGTGGCCCGGTTCATCAAATACAATCTCATTTGTCGGTACGGCATCCCTGAACGGATTATCACGGACAATGGCACAAATCTAAACAACAGAATGATTACTGAACTTTGCACACAGTTCAAGATCAAACATCATAATTCTTCTCCATATCGACCAAAGATGAACGGCGCGGTGGAAGCTGCCAATAAGAACATCAAGAAAATCATACAAAAAATGACAGTAACCTACAAAGACTGGCATGAGATGTTACCTTTTGCTCTTCATGGTTATCGCACATCTGCGCGTACTTCAACAGGGGCAACTCCATTCTCCTTAGTCTATGGTATGGAGGCAGTTCTTCCAATTGAAATTCAGATTCCTTCCCTAAGGATTATGAAAGAAGCCAATCTAGACGAAGACGATTGGATTCAAACACGGTTGGACCAGATAAACTTGATTGATGAGAAAAGGCTCGCAGCTATTTGTCATGGTCAGCTATACCAAAAGCGCATGATCAAAGCCTTCAACAAAAAAGTCAAAAGTCAAGCATACCAAACTGGTGGCTTGGTTGTCAAACGCATCATCTTACCACAAGGTGATCCCAGAGGCAAATGGACTCCCACCTACGAGGGACCATTCATAATCAAGAAAATATTCTCCGGCGGCGCCATGTTGCTTACCACCATGGATGGCGTGGATTTCCCACATCCTGTGAACGCTGACATAGTCAAAAAATACTTCTCTTAAAAAACAAAAAAACAGCTCGCTAAGTTGAAAACCTGAAAGGGCAACTTAGGCAAAAATGAGCGTCTCGGTGGATTGAAAACCCGAAAGGGCGGTCCAGGCAAAAATTAGAGACTAAACAAATACTATCCCGGTAGGCTGAAAACCTGAAAGGGCGGCCTAGGCAAAAGTTAGGGAATGAAGCATACAACTGTGTTCCGTTCAGCTGCCTACTCACCATCAAGATTCAACACCTCAAAGACACCGATCAGTCTAATCACTTTCTTCCAACAAGTGAGGGATGAGATGCTCGAAGACAGATTGGCAATAGCAGAGTTGAAACTTGACTGGATCATTTTCACATAGCTATTTATCTTCATAAATATTTTTCAAAACTTTCTGACAGTTTCCTACTTCTAGGATTGTTGTCTCCCTGTGCTAACCCGCCTATCATGGCTCTTTTCAATGCAGCTCTTTCAAAAATCACTATTTTCACTTTTTCTGTTTAAATACGTAAGCGTCCCAATGATAATTTTGAATGAACATATGCATTTGAATATGATTGATGTTTACCAGGAAAAACAGGAATGGCATTCAGGAAATGTCCCAGCCAGCTGGACATCATTCCATCAGAAGAAAATCCCCAAGAGAAACGCATTTCTCAGCAAATTCCTCAAAAAGATTTTCTCTTCAAAAGAAGTCTTGTTCCCCAGCAGGGTTGTTCCAAATTACTATCTTCAGAAGGTGTGATCCCCGCACCCGGACTTGGTCAGATAGTGCATCGGAGGATTATGCATCTTCCTCATTCCCATTTGAAAGGGCATCAGAACTTCCAGTTACCTTTGGTTCCCCAAGCAGTAGTCAAAGATCCTTCAACGGGATACCCGGGTTCTCAAAGAATTTCCCCAGACGAGGGTACTCAAGCAAGACAAAAGATCATCAACGATCACAATACATTCATGTCCAGCTGACTAGCGGGAATTTATTTTTCCAACTAGAAGCTTGACATTCATCACATTCACATTCATATTCACATTCACATTCATATTCACATTCACATTCATACATCACATATTCATATTCATACATTACATTCATGCATTCATACATTCATGCATCATACATTCATACATCATATTTATGCGCATATTCATGCACAACATCACATGCATATTACTCCGGGAATATCTCACATTTACATGCATCATAAACATTGCATATCACTAACTTGATTTTTCAGGTAGGCAGATATCTTCAACAAAGATGTTCTCAATCACATGCCGTGTTCACCTGAATTCCATGAACGGTTCTCTCAGATATAATCAAGCCGAAGATTCATTCTGATCACTTACCAACTCAAAAACAAGCATCACAGATCTAAAGTGATACCTCAGACGGTTCCAGAACGATCTAGCATCAAGATCTAAAGCGATACCTCAGACGGTTCCAGAACGATCTAGCATCGCAGATCTAAAGAGATACCTCAAACGGTTCCAGAACGATCTAACGTTGCAGATCTAAAGCGATACCTCAGACGGTTCCAGAACGATCTAACGTTGCAGATCTAAAGCGATACCTCAGACGGTTCCAGAACGATCTAACGTTGCAAATCTAAAGCGATACCTCAGACGGTTCCACAATGATCAACTTTCAAAATCTAAAGCGGAAAAATTTTGGACAAGTTCCGTAGCAATCATCCTCCAAGACTTAAAGCGGTAACCTTGGACGGTTCCGAAACAGTCAACACAAAGACTTTCAAATCCTTCATCAAGATATAATCAATGGATTCATTCTGATGAACAAACCCTCAACCCATTTACCAGGTGGCATCTGAAAGCCCATCTCAGGTAATGTTTCAATCTGCCAACAACATTTCGCAGACGACATTCAAATGCAACTTCCAACATCTCTTCTGATCAAGGTAAGTGCAAATTTTCAGGGCATCTAAATATTCAATCATCTTCTACCTTCAGATTTCAGACAATCTCTTCAGGTTTAAGAAGATTGAATAGGGGCAACTGTTATACCCCAAAATTTGCCCACATATTTTTCAAGAAAACTCCAATCTGAAAATTAAGAGTCTCATATAATCATGGATTTTTATTTCAACAAATATCCTGACATATGAAATACTTAGTTTTCAGAATTTCTCTTATACAGTAATTTGGCTTGCAGTTGAATTTATTCTTACGCAAACGCCAAATACTGTTTATTACTTCACACATGCTATTTATTTATTTACAGATAAATGGTACTGACACAATTGGTACAGAGTTAAATGTTTTTTGCAGGCGCAGAATCAGGAAACTCAGACTGTACTGGTAACAAGTAGATTATTATTATCTTTTGTTTCCCACTAGTTTTTTTACTATATTCCAATATTTGCAAAAATCTTTTCAAATCTCTTTTTCAAAAATCAAATCTCTCTTTTTCCAACACTATCATACACTTTCTTTCAAATCTTACTTCCACTCAAATTTTCCTTTTGTACGGAATCACATCATTCCCCAACGTCTCTTTCCTTCTTTCCATTCTATAAATACCTCTCATTTTCTTTCATAAAATCTCACATCAAATTCCAACTAATCTTTCAAATTCCTACCTCATATCTATTTTCTCTTCTTCCCTAACAAGAATGGCAAAGTGGATAGAGACACTGTTTCTTACAGTCATCACCATTGCTACGGTGATCATGACTTTCTTCTGCCTGCATAGTCCTGAAGAGTGTGGACCTGCAATGGTTGCACTCCCAATCATCTACATGTTATTGCTCATAGCATGGGTTATCAATCGTCATTCTTAAAATTTGCCGTATTTCTCATTTCTTAAATGTACCGTTTATTCGTCGTACTGTTCAATATAGTATGTGATATTTGTACTGTCAGTATTAAATGTTGTACTATTTGTCATAATATTGCTTAATTACTAAGATAATATTTTGTGTGTTTTCTGCCAGTCAAATATTCCTATTTCTGTGCATTAAATGATTTTCAGGGTTATTATCGGTAATTTTGCCCGCATACCGTAAATATTAGTTATTTATTATGTCTGTGTTTTTCTAACAAGTCAAGTAAATAAACTTTCATTTTTCACATAAAGCAAAAACAAAAACAACAAAAAATAAAATTAACTTTGACTGTTGATTTTTCACTCTAACTGCTGCATCAATACCTGGACAGTCAGTTGACAGCCAAACTGCTGGCAGTACAATTCTCAGTGTTTTGTACCATCAATCAAATCAATCTTTCACAATTCAAAATTCCAAGATCTTTTGTGCTAGAAGTCTTCTGAATATCACGCGATTAGCAGAGACTCAACACTGCACAAAAATCAGGTACGCTTAACTGTCTCCTACACAAACAGTCCCTAATCAGGGTTTTTCTTGTTTTACAGGAACAACAAGTTTTTGAGAGCTCAAATGGATTTCATACACATCCATATATCTCAAAGTACCATCATACAAATTTTCAAACTTCAATTCACTCAGACGCACCATCAGCAGCTCAAACAGTCAACAGACGACCCGTTTGACCAAAAAAGTCAACAGACAGTCAAAAATGAAATTTTTTGTCAAAGTCCATATTTTGTCAAAGGATTCATCATTTGATCATTGGATGATCATAATTCATCAAGGAAAGATCAAAAATCAACAAAACCCTAAGATTCAAAATTAGGGTTTTTGCCTGAAAAGTCAACTCAACTTTGACTGATCATAACTCTCTCATCCTTCATCCAAAAAATTCAAACCAAAGCTTGTTTTGAAGGACATTCAATTATCTTTCAAATGCCATTGATCCCATGGTCATTGGATTCACCATTTGAAAAATATGATCAAAGACATTACAGGTCATTTTCAAAGTCAACAAAAAGACACTTTTTTCAAAAGGACACACAAGGAGCTTCAAAAATCATTTTGACATGAGACCAAAGGAATTGGTTAGAGGACTCTTTGAGGTTTCCAAAAAGTGCAAGATCTCCTTCATATGACAAAAATTGAAGGATTTACACCTTGTTGAAGTTGGCTAAATTTTGGGAAAATGCATGAAACCAACATTGTTCAAAATTGCATTTTTTCCAAAAGGGGCCAAGTTTTCAGCATTCAAACATCATTTCCATAATATTATGGGCCTCCCACGACCAAGACAAAGCCCACACCATTTTTATTCATTTTTGGTTTAATTTTATCACATATAAGATTAAATTAAAAAGGAAAAATGGAAGAATAATACATAGCTTTAATCTTAAGCTAAAGCCTCCACAATTGACTTAATTATGCAGCAAGGAAGGTGCAAGGAAAGTCTATGGCAAGAGGTGTGGAAGAATTAAGCAAAGGTTGCTTAAATTTTAAGCTTGAAAGACAAAAATTCAACAAAGACAATTAAGGCTTCTTAGCTTAGTTTTTAAGCACTCCATGGCTTATAAATAGCTTATCATACTTCACAAACAAGAGGAGAACGAAATAGCAAGAGGAAGCATAGCATAGAAACCTCAAAATTCTCACAAAAATCTCCAAACTATGTAATTTTCATTTTCATATTTCCAATCAATATCAATACAAAACAATCACTTCCAATCATCTCTTAAAGCAACATAGAGTAATAATAAGCTCTTTGTTTGGTCCCATGAGAGTTGTAATAAGTGTATAAAGTTTTGCATGAACATCATACTCCCTCATGCATACCACACCTAATCAGGTATCCTTTTATTTTCTATTTTATTTTAATTTCTTTACAAAATTAATTAAAATAGTTTTAAAAATCCAAAAAATACACAAAAAATATTTTTAGACTTCTAAAATAATATTTTATTTTATGATATAAAAATATTTTATTTTTCTTCAAAATTTCAATATTTTGCATAATTAATTAGTATATATTTATATATTTGCTTCTTAATTATTCTAACCAATCAAAAAATCATAAAAAAAATTGTTCTTAATGTTAAATATTGTTTATATATTATAAACTAATTTTGTATATATTTTGAATAATTTTCTCTTTAAGTTTTAATTATTTGTATAATTATTTGTATAATTATGTTTTAATTAGCTTAAATCAATTTCAAATCAATTTCAAAAAATTCCAAAAAAATTAGTTTTGTTTTAAAATTAATTGACAAATATTTTGTACATATTTTAAACTTAATTTCTAGGTTTAAATCTATTTTCATCTTTTTTCTTCATTTTAATTTAATTAATCATGCATTAATTATTTTTAAAATCAATCATAAAAAATCCAAAAACATGCCTTTTATTTTTCTTGCAATTTAAAATTCCTAGATAAATGTATAGGATGTCAAAATTCATGTAAATAGGCTAGTTTACATTTCCCGCACAATCGATGTAATAGCGTAGATTTACTTTCCGCACTTTACATTTCCGCATTTTAATTTCCAGCACATATAAACTGCGTGTATGTCAAAGATAAAATTGAACCGTTAGATCACTAACTTCAAAGATAAAATATCTGAATCCAATCACAATCACACTTGCACCTCTTCAGGTAATCCTTTTCATTCTTTCAAAATCAAAGTCAAATTCTACTATTTTGAGTACAAAATCGAACCTTGCTTTTATATCCGGTGAAAGGATAGATTTTTAAAGGAAACAGGATAAAGACCTTACAACTCAGGGTAGACCTCCTAGTTTGCTTGCTCAAATCAAAACAAACAAAATTCTCATACACTGTTGATTTTTCAAAACTTTCAAAAAAGACAATACTTTGTATACATCCAAACACGGGTTATTACAAAGTTAACGTTCTTTTCAAAACATCTTTCGAAAGATAAACAAGCATTTTGTATACATCCACACACGGATCATTACAAAATTCAATTTACAAAGGTATTTGAAACCACATATGAGCAATTTCAGAGCAATTGAAAAGTGATCGAAAAACAAGTGAGCTAAGCAAACTTAAGAGCCCATGGATAACCATGGATACAAAGGGTGCTAACACCTTCCCTTTGTATAACCTACCCCCTTACCCAGAATTTCTTAAAGGTCTTTTTTCTGTTTCTTTTATAAACCTTTCCTTAATTGGATAAAATAAAAGGTCGGTGGCGACTCTGTGATATTTTCAAAAAATGCGAAAGCATTAAGCGACAAAAAAGAGTCAGTTCACGTATCTCTACAGATCAGAGGTATGGCCCGGTATTAAAAAAAATCGGAGGTCCACACTTACCTTAAAAACACTTACCCAATCTTTTCTAAGACATCTCTTGCCCTTTCAAGGAGCTTCTCAAGTTAATCTTCTACGAGACAATTCTTCTCGAGCTTTGTCTCCTTCAAGCCAGGTGCACCTAAGCGTCAATTCACCAAGATTAATGTGACGTTGTCCCGAGCATTACAACATCTGTCGAAGATCAAATTGATTACTTTGAGGGACCCTCCTAAGAATCCTAACACCTATACTCCTGGCTATAAACTCAACTTGAGCTGCACGTACCATTCCAACAGTCCTGGACATTACACAAACAATTGCTGGACATTGAAGAATAAGATTCAAGATCTAATCGATAACGGGGAAATCAAAATCAACCCTCCTGAAAACTCCTGTGATGATCACCGCTCCTATGACTAGTCATGACAAGACTGATTGACATCTAGACGGACGAACTTTTGGATCATTAGATCTACTTTCATGTGCAATTTCTATTCTGTTTGTTTAAACATTCGTCTTATGATAGACATTATTTGTCTTAATAATCATCATCAGTGCATTGCATATGTTTGTCTTGAATAAATTATTTCGCTACCACTCATCTAAACTGCATCTTTACTTTGCATATGTTTTATGATACTTAACTCCTGCTAAAGTTGTATACCTTTTGAGGGAGGATGACAAAAACGATACCGCAACCTCATACAGTGATGCTTTTGAACAGACTATACTAACGATGTACAGGCATTGTTTCAATTCCTAAACAGTGGAGATATAAGGATGTTAATCCCTCGTTAACCCCTTTGAGCCTAAGAAGTAGAAGTTTCTTTCTTGTACTAATTAAAACCCTTGATCATAACCTGGGGCAGGGTAGTTCTCAGTTAATTTGGTTGTGCATTCTATTTTAAGAGAATCATTCAGTACACCTTTCAACAAAGGTTTCAATTACAAGCGTTCATCCGCACACATCAAAGAAGTGTTGGAGATGTCGATCAAAAGCCAATGATGGTTCATCAATCATTAAGCAAGGCAGTCAATACTTCCAAAAGAAAAAAAATGAAAAACATATATACAAAGAAAAGCCTGCTAAGTCAAAAATCAAGAAGATGACTTAGGCAAAAATCAAGGCATCCCGCTGACTGTAAGCTCAAAATAGACAGTTCAGGCAAAAGTTAGGGATATCAAAAAGATGAAAAAAGAGAAGTCAATAAATTTCTGAACAACACAATGTTGTGACTACCAAAAGGAAGAAGTGACTGCCATCTCAAAATTTCTCTTTGCTTGTGAACCATCATCATTATCAAAGGTGCAAATCCAAAAGTCTCTTGGAACCTGAATGCATAAGTTGAATTAACTGATCTTAGGACTGAAGATCATCACGAAGAGGGGTGGGTACAAATAAACTTTGAGCCGTTATCCTTTGTTTCTTAAACCGTGAACCAAGCCACGTTACAACCCTTGAAAGTCCTAACTGAAGCATGGTTAGTTCGAAAGCATACTGTCACAACAAAGGTATCCTGACTCCTTAAGGTTTACCACAAATGCTGAGTTGGTATTTCCTTTTTTTACTAACATCATGTTTTTACAAATATCACACTTTTACATCTTATGTTAAAATAGTTTTTCAACAAAACTCAAGACAAAAGTATGCATTGCATCTCATGAATTCATTATTAAGCATATTCTGCTACATAATTTCAAATGTTAGCATCAGAAAGAATTTGCACAGGGTATGACTAATGACTCAAAGTTATCCCGACCAGCAAAGACTACTCCAAGAAGCAATGTCTCCTACGTATACAAGGGGCATGACATGTTTTTCCCGATCAATCTGGGGCAATCAAGTCAAGATTCCGAGAATCTCTCAAACAATCAGAGGCATCATCCTAAATTTATGATTACTAGGGGCATGTCGCCCATAGTACGCATCTCATGAAGTCCTCGCGAGGCGAATCTTTCCAAAATTCCTACTAACAGGGGCAAGTCCAGTTTGACATCTAGATCAATACTTAGTGGTGTGTCCTAATCAAATCCAGGAATGGTAGCTACTATAATACTAAGGGAAACTTTCACCCATGTCTCCCCATAGAGCCGGGCTCACAAGATCATATCCCCACAGAGTAATCATTTAGAAGATATCTTCAAACGCTCTCGACAAAGACATGGCTCCCCAACAAAGTTTACATCTTCAACACTGCTGGTTCTCCAACACTTTGCTCTTCCAAATACTTTTGTCCCCAATCAGGGTCCATCAAGTTACTAATCATCCCCAAGCAAGAATCATAAATTCCCAGCTGAGCATCTTCAAATAAGATCAGACATCAAAATCACAAAGACATAGAGATTTATTTTCTCAATCAAGACAACATAAATCATGTTCACATATCATATGTCATAAACATATTCATACATTGCATACATTACCTCATAATGAACTCATCCATAACATACAAAGTTTCTCATTTATTTTGAGGGATTCATTACATAATACATACATCATGATATTGCATGAAGACTAACTATACCTATTGCAGGATACAGGTACAGACAAATGAACGAAATCTCCAACTTTCCAAGATCTAATTCAGCTACTACGAATGGTACTGACATGGTCAACGCTCGAAGATCTAATTCATTTACCACGAACGGTAATGACACGGTCATCTTTAAATATCTAATTCAGTTACTACGAACGGTACTGACACGGTCAACACAAAAAGATCTAATTCTATCATCACGAACGGTGTAGACACGATCACTGACCTTTCCAGTCTAATTCAGATACTACGAACGGTACTGACAGGACAAAAGATCTAATTCGGTTACTACGAACGGTACTGACACGGTCAACGCTCAGAGATCTAATTCTATCATCACGAACAGTGTAGACACGATCACTGACCTTTCCAGTCTAATTCAGCTACTACGAACGGTACTGACACGACAAAAAGATCTAATTCTATCATCACGAACGGTGTAGACACGATCATCTTCCAAAGTCTAATTCAGTTACTACGAACGGTGCTGACACGACCAACTCTCCAAAAATCTAATTCATCTACTATACGATCAATATTCAAAACAACTACTTCTCAAACACTTCAATCTCGACATCTGGATGGCATCTTTAAGCCCATCTCCAACAAATATTCCTCAATACAAAAAAATTTCAGCCTAACGCACGGCATTCCAGACATCTACGGATGCAATTTGGATTAGTCTGACGCACGACCTATCTTTCAGCCTAACACACGGCCTTCCAGACATCTACGGATGCAATTCGGATCAGATCTAACGTAGGACACATCCTCCAGCCTAACGCACAGTTTTCCAGACATCACATGCTGATGCGAACTAAATTCAGTCTAACGCATGACTCAATCTATTCTCCAGAGACGGTCCCACGAACGACGTATTCTGGTTCTCAATTCTATCAAGCTTGATGGCATCTTTAAGCCCATCTCAATCATGCATCTGTTCTAAACCCCTGGATGGCATCTTCAAGCCCATCTCCCAAAGTCCCTTCATCATCAGCAAGGGCAAATTTCTGGGTATTCTAGTGTTCAATCCTCTTCTACCTTCAGATTCCGACAGGCGCACATGCCAGTCTACATCTTCAGATATAAGAAAATTGAACAGGGGCAGCTGTCATACCCTAAAATTTGCCCATACATTTTCTTCTATACAAATCCAAATCAATGCATAAAGCTCCAAGACACACTCTCCTATACAAGGCTCTGAAACTAGGGTCTGACTTATTTAAAGAAAAATCAGTGAAAAATATCAAGTCTCAGCTTAAAAGATCGATCACTCAAATATTCGGAAAGTCAACGGTCGACTAGGTTGACCTAAAAGTCAACTGTGGGCAAAGTAAAGTCAAAACTCCTGATTTTTTGTCAAGATCCTAATATTGAAATATCATTCACCATTTGATCAAGAATTGATCATGGTTCATCAAGGAAAGATCAAAAATCAACAAATCAAAAAGTTTCTAAATTAGGGTTTTGTATAGGAAAAGTCAACTGAACTTTGACCGGCCATAACTTTCACATGGAACATCAAAAATTGCCCATCCAAAGCTCATCTTAAAGGAAATTGAATTCTCTACAACTTTGTCTCTCACATGCTAGGTCCAAAATTTCTTCATTTGGAAGATATAAGCCAATACATTACAGGTCCCTCTAAAGGATCGCGAAAAAGCCATTTTTCCTCAAAACTCATAACTTGGACATGGTAGACTCAATTGAGATGAAACCAAAAGGGGTGTTTAAAGGACTCTTTGATCTTTCTAAAAAGTATGAGAACACCTTCATATGATTAAAAATGAGGGAGATACGCGTGGCACAAGTTGATCGATTTTCAAGAAAAGCATGAAACAACAATTGGACAATTTTGTATTTTTGAGTTATTGGGCCTAGGTTTTGGACTTTAAACATGTTGGTGACCTAAGTAAGAGCCCATAAATTCATCCCCATTGTTTTATGACATTTATTTGATTTATTTGGATTTTGTTCCATTTAAATGATAAATAAGTTGAGTAAAATCATAAAATAATGAAGTAAACCCTAAAGCTCTATTTTTAAACATCTAAAGGCCCAAATAATCATAGAAGAGAGTCCAAATTCGTGGAGCATGCCATGAGAAAGATATTATGCAAATATAGAAAGAATAAGAGAATTTCCATTCAAATCTTTTTTCTTTCCAAACACTTGGTATCCAAGCCCACCAATTGCCCTAGTTACACTCCTCTATATATTCAGCAAGACCACAAGAGTAAGGGGACAGAAAAAGAAACACGTTTTGCAGCCAAGGGGAATAGGGTTCACGAGAAAGAAAAACCTCAAAGGATTAGGGCATGATGAAATCCTCTTCTCAATGACTAGCAATCCATTCAAAACGCTTAAGTGTCATCCTGAGGTCTCCAGGGATACAACCAAACCGGTCTTGAAGCTCCAGGCGCGCTCAATCACTCCCTTCAAACGTCACCGGTTTGCACATGTTCTTGAATTTAAAACTTTCAATCTACGCCCTTTAATTAAGTTTTATGTGTATGTATGTATTCATAATCATGTATGGACTCGTTTAGAAGCGTCTTTTATAAGGTTTGGTGTATGGATGACGATTTGCCATTGTTAGGGCAAGAGATCCTTCTTCTTTCGTATTCATGCTTTCAGGTATTTTTAGACCAAAACGGGGCCGGATTCATACTCAGGTGAAAGTTTTAATGAGATCTGGGCCGTTAGTTTTTTGATCCAATCGCTATTGTGCAAGTATGAAAGTTGCAGGTTAATTGCTACGAAGAAATCGCAGCGACCCTCGCAGCAGTTTCGTAGCAAATGGAGGGTTGTGTATTGAAGAAGACGATGGAGATAGTGGATATCCAGGTGGCCGTGCGTCATTGGATGGTCAGCTTTGCCAACTTTCTGGTTCGCGCATGGCATCCTGTGATTCGCCAGTCAACGAAAATTTGTTCTCTCTCTCCTTCCAATTGGCTTGATCCATGCGATGGGGCCCAGTATTATTTATGATTGACTTTCCCATATAAACATTGTGTTTTAAATATATTGTATTTTGTTTATTCTTCTAACGACAGGAGCAAGATGCATAAGTGGTAAGAGTGTGGACTTTGGTAAACACATAGACCTGGGTTCGATCCCCAGGTTCCAGTATTTTATTTTTCAAATAAATAGAACGGCGATCCAATGCATACCACACAGGTGCCATCGCCAAGCAGTCCTAGTTCGTCACTGTCAGATCATCAAGAATCCAGATCCAACGTACCTGAGTGTGAGGGATCACCATGGACCTTCAGAAACGGGGAACGCCTGATTAGAGCTGAGTTCTTCTACATTTTTTCTTTTTATTTTATTATTACATATGTTTTAATTAATTCCTTTTTTATTTTTCATTACATTTTCATCAAACTTCCTTTTTATAAACATTTTATATGTTTTCATAATAATTTCATAACTATTTAGTTTATTTAATCGAAAACATGAATTTTTTACAAACCTTTAATTTTTATTTTTATTTTTATTTATACGCTTAATTAATCAAAATATTAGGTTTAACCTAAATTTCATTTTGGCTCAGATCGACCTTTTAGGGTTTGTTCAATCCCATTTATTTTATTCGCCTTTTGGGGATAAAATAGGGTTTGTACCCATAGTTAACGAATTTTAAATGCACTAACATTTCTCTTCTTTGTGCCCAATTTTCAGGGTTAATCAAGATCTTTCAGCCACGCGCCCTATCAGATCAAAAAAGCTAAGTTTTCTAATTTCTCTTGTTTAAATATCATTTTGTTTTTATTTTATTTTATTTCATTTTATTTTATTATGCCTTTTAATAGGGTTTGCATCAATAGCCATTGAATCTGCAATACACTAATCCTTGTTTATTTTTTCTCCTAATTTGTAGAGTTGATCAAGGGGTTCGAGGAAGCTCAAGGTTCAAGATCAAGACAATAAAACTAATTATTGATTTCTCTTATTTCCGTCTTTTAATTTCCCCCATCCCCGCAAGTGTTTATTGTAATAGCGTAGGAATTTATTTTCTGCCTTGAATTTCTTTAAATTTAAACTGCGTGGTTAGTAAAATAGGGAGTGCAACCATTGAATTGAACCTAGAATCACCAATAATTACAAGATAAATTATCTAAATTGAATCACGTGATTGTTGCACCCACACACCTTTAGGGTAACCCTTCTTATGTTGTTTGTTGCCTTATATTGTTGCCTGTTGCCTCTAAGTTACTAAATAGTCAAGTCCCTCGATTCCGAGGATACCTAAAGCAAATGTTGCCCTCAGTTCATTCATCATCAATTTTTGTCCCTCGATGTTGCCTCTTTTGTCCCTCGACGTTGCCTCAATAAATGATGATTTGTCCTATTGCTAAGGTATCCTTGCATGATGCCTTAAATGACTATTACATCCTTCCCTTAGACTACTTGCCCCTTTATGGCATGGGACAGTCTTATGGCGAACGATACTCTCGATGACCCGCACATCCAATTGAAAGGCTTCCCGCCCTCTTATGGCGTGGATAGATCCTTTCACCTGAAAAGCTAAAAGAACATTTTTAAACTTAGGGTAGTTGCTACTAATTGCTTGCTCTAATTCAAATGACTTTTTTACACATCTTTCTCAAATCAAATTCAAAAAGACTACGCTTATTTACAAGCTAAAGTCCTTAAACGAAATCTTTTACTATTCACACACGACACTTTTCAAACAATTCAAACAAACAAAGTGAGCTAAGCAATTAAGAGCCCATGGATAACCATGGATGCAAAGGGTGCCTTACACCTTCCCTTTGTATAACTTACCCCCCGAACTCAAAATCTTTTTCAAAGGTCTTTTCCTGTTCTTTTAGCCTTTCCTAAAATTGGATAAAATAAAAGTCGGTGGCGACTCTTGCTATCCGCAACATTTCTTTAAAAGTCAGTTCACCGTATTACACTAACATATTTCAATTAACATAACTAACAGTCATGCATCATTCAACTGCATACCTCATTCATACATATTGCATATACATACATCGCTCTCATTTATTTTGAGAAGCTCACTGCATCATTCATCGCATGCATCATAACATTGCATAAAATTCATGTTTCCTTTTTAGGCCGTGCTACAATCAAAGCATCTGGTTCCTTCCAGAAAGTATTTGCTTCATATGCCAAAAAATGGTATTTACCTTGGGTTGCATCTTTAAGCCCGTCTCCTGCAGAACATCCTTCCCAACAAGCGCAAATTTCAGAGCATTTCAGTGTTCAATCATCTTCTACCTTTAGACCACGATAGGCAGACGGGCCTATCTGATTCTTCAGGTTTAAGGAGATTGAACAGGGGCAGCTGTCATACCCCAAAATTCGCCCTCCTCTATGCATCTTCAATGGCTCAAGGTTCAAAGGCTTACTCAAGCCACTCTCTCCTAATCAAAGGTTCAAATCAGGGTTTTTTTAACTAAAAGGTCAACTCAACTTTGACCGGTCATAACTCTCACATGGTTTGTCAGAAATCGTCCAACCAAACCCTATTCTCAAGGAAATTTCATTCTCTACAACTTTGATGTTAGACCCAAAATCAAGAAATGCACCATTCGGGAGATATGGACAAAAACATTACAGGTCCTTTTGAAAGTCAATTAGAAGTCATCTTTTTCAAATGAAGCATACATGAACATGGAAGACTCGATTGAGATGAAACAAAAAGGATCATTTAGAGACACTCTAAGCTTTCTAAATTGATCAAGAACACCTCCATAGGGTTAAAATTGAGTGAGATACGCATGGTTGAAGTTGGGCAATTTTCAAGATACGCATGAAAGCCTAATTGCCCAAAACTTGGTTTTTTGAACTAATAGGCCTAGAATATTTATTTCAAACACATCAATGACATATATAAGAACCTATATATCCACCCCCACCCTTTCATGATTTTTATTTTTATTTATATGGATTTTTATCCATTTAAATACTAAATAAATCAAGAAAAATATCAAAATAAATGGATTAAAATTATATGGATCTTCTTCTAATCACATAAGGGCCCAAACAATACCATAAAGAGGTCCAAAATTCATTCATAGGTAGGGGGAGGTTTGAGCCAAAATTAGAAGGAAAATCTCATGATTTTATGCAAAAAATTTCCAAGGGATCAAAACTCAAGTCCAAGCCCATGGTTGACCTAATAGAAGGCATATATATTCTAAAATAATTTATTAGGAGAGGGGAGGACGAAAAGGGGACCAAGAAGCTAGGGTTTGAGGAGTAAAATGTGAAGAAAAGTTTGTGCCATCGCATTGCAAATCCAAGGGTTCCATAATCAATTACAAGCGTCCAAACATTCTCCTGAGGTTGAAGAGGACCCAACCATACCTTGTGCCAAGGGAAGACACGCCCATAACGTGTTGTTCAAAACTCCATCGGAGTTAAGGTTCTGTTGTATCGTTTTCATTAATTTAGTCTTTTCTATTTGATTTGGGGTGCATATTCGTGTTCATGGGTGTGATTGGAGCAAGGCTAATGTAACACATGTAAGGTTTGGGCTTTAGATCGATAAACACCATTGTTAAGGTCCCTGTTCTTCGTATCTCCGTTTTCAGGTCGATTCAGGCAAAAAGGACCCCAGATTCGTGATCAGGGGAGGATTTTAAGGTGAACAGGTGGTTTCGTTTTCGTTTCTCAGGCGGTTACGCGAAGACGACGGTTGTGGATCGCCGGAGAAGACGGTGGAGTCCGTCACGTGGGGGTGGCCGGGGAAGATCAGCTGCAGACGTGGCACTTTCGAGCAATTCCATTGGGTAGTCAATTTTCTCCTCTCTCTCCTTCCACGCGTGTGCAACGATGAATGGCTGGTCAACAAACAGACTCCTTCTTTCTTCATATCATTGGCTACAACATGGGTGTTAGGGCCCAAGTTTGACTGTTGATTTCAATGTCCGGTTATTTGCCTTTTTATTTATTGCAGTGCATATTAATAATAGATGATGATGTTAGCATGGATGGCAAAAGGGAAACAAATGTGACTCTAAGGGAGGGGGTTCGATCCCCATTCCCAACAATTTTTTATAAAAGACGCAAGCTCATGGATCCAATGGTATACGTCCTCGCGAGGTCACAATGCACTTCCTTCAACAGCCATTGGATTGCAAACTGCTCAGATCTAACGCATAAGGACTTAAGGACTATCATAGACCTCCAAGGACTACGCCACATGGGATCTCGCCTCAGGTTTCTCTTATATTGTTTATATATATATATATATATATATATATATATATATATATATATATATATATATATATTATTTACATGTTTTTTTACTCTCTTAATATATTAAGGTGTATATAATTAAAATTTAGTGAATTAGGTTAGGCTAAAATTAGGATTTAGGATTTATCTCCTGATTATTTTAATTACTCGATTTAATTATTTTAATTAAATTTAAGTATTATAAATCACAAAAACCCTAGAAAGGTTATATGCATTAGGGTTTGCCCGATCCCATTGCCCATTTGGCAAAGAAAACATTAACCCTTAATTAATTCTCTCCTCGACCCGACTAAAGCTATTAGTCGCATTAGACGAGAGATAAAAAATATATAATTTAAAATACATTTAATTTGCTGCCCGCGACGATCGAATCTATCGATCAGAGTAACCAGCAATGCCCCATTAATCCGTTAGCTATACTGATCAAATCTATTGATCACCACATATAACGGTGACATATCAAATCAGGGTTGTACGCCCAAACATTCAACACACTAAACCACGACACTACGGATCTTCATCCTTTTCAATCAGGTAATTCAAAATGTCTTTCAAATCACAACTTCCAAAACTACGATAGGCCATTCAAAAAGCCTTAAAACCATATCACATCAAATTCAAAAGCGTACAACCCTGTGCCCGAACTACGTTGACTCTGATTCTCCATAAGGAGATACGTAGGCACTTGGTAACAAGGCGAGTCTCCCCCCCTATAATTTCAATTCATTTTAAAATCTCAATCTTTACCCTTTTCATTTCATTAGCTATAAACCTCATAAATCTTGCCATAAACCTTTAACTTTACAATGCAGCCTTTAGGAAAGGGTTGAGGGTGCCTAATACCTTCCCTCAACCTGATTATAATAACTTACCCTGAATCTTTATACTGCGTAGGATTTCCTATTCGCCCTTCAGAATAGGTGGCGACTCTAAACCTTCAAATTTAGGGCAGGTTGCTACACGATCTTACCATCCGCTTTGGGTGAAGCAATCACTTCCACCCACTTTGACACGTAATCCACAGCTACCAAGATATATTCATTTGACATAGAGGAAGGGAATGGTCCAACAAAGTCAATGCCCCAACAATCAAATACTTCTACCTCCAAAACACTTTGGAGGGGCATTTCCTCTCTTTTCCCAATTCCACCCGTTCTTTGACAACTGTCGCAAGATGCAACATGGTGGTAAGCATCTTTGAACAAAGTAGGCCATCAAAATCCCGATTGCAAGACTTTTGTGGCCGTACGCAAACCATTATAATGACCACCATACGGAGAATTGTGAAAATGCCACAAAATGCTTTTTGTTTCCTCATCAGCGACACATCTTCTCAAAAGATTGTCACTACTTAACTTAAACAAGTGAGGCTCATCCATGACATAAAAATTTGCATCATTCAAAAACTTTTTTCTTTGATTCAAAGTTAGACCCTCAGGTATCCACTCGGATGCTTTGTGGTTAGCCATATCCGCGAACCAGGGTCTAACTTCTTGTACCATGTACAGTTTTTCATCCGGGAATTCATCCCTCGCTTCTTTTTCATGTTTTGTTACCTCGGTATTCACTAACCGAGATAAATGATCCGCGATCAAATTTTCTGTCCCTTTTTTATCTCTCACTTCAAGATCAAATTCTTGAAGCAAAAGAATCCACCTTATAAGCCTCTGTTTTGAATCAGGCTTGGTGAGAAGATATTTGATTGCGGCATGATCAGTATAACACACTACTTTCGATCCAATAAGGTAAGAACGAAACTTTTCCAATGCAAATACAATTGCGAGCAACTCTTTTTTTAGTAGTGGCATAGTTAACCTGTGCCTCATTTAAAACTTTGCTCGCATAATGTATAGCATGGAAATTTTTGTTCTTCCTTTGGCCTAAGACCGCACCAACCGCATAATCGCTCGCATCGCACATGAGTCCAAATTCAAGCGACCAATTAGGAGCGACAATTATGGGTGTGGTGGTCAATTTTTCTTTGAGTTCTAGGAAAGCTTTTAAACATGATTCATCAAAAATAAATTACGTACCTTTGTTGAGCAAATTACTCAACGGCTTTGCGACCTTGGAGAAATCCTTGATGAATCTTCTATAAAACCCAGCATGTCCCAGAAAGCTCCTTATGCCTTTCGCATTCACCGGAGGGGGAAGCTTCTCAATAACTTCGATTTTTGCTGGATCGACCTCAAGTCCTTTTGAAGATACCTTGTGGCCAAGAACTATACCATCCATCACCATGAAAGTACACTTCTCCCAGTTTAGAACCAAATTTGTTTCAATACACCGCTCCATCACCACATCAAGATTCTTCAAGCACAAGTCAAAAGACGACCCGTACACAGAAAAATCATCCATGAATACCTCGATGCTCTTCTTGATCAAATCTGAGAAAATAGCTTGCATGCACCTTTGAAATGTTGCAGGAGCATTACATAGTCCAAATGGCATTCTTCGGTAAGCAAAAATGCCAAAGGGACATGTAAAAGCAGTTTTCTCATGATCTGCCGGATTCATTGTTATTTGATTGTATCCTGAATAACCATCCAGGAAACAATAGAAATTTCTTTCGGCTAACCTCTCTAACATTTGATCCATAAATGGTAATGGAAAATGTTCCTTTCTTGTAGCTTGGTTCAACCTCCGATAATCAATACACATACGCCACCCGGTCACCGTTCTCGAAGGGATCAATTCATTCTTTTCATTTCTCACAACCGTCAATCCACCCTTCTTCGGAACTACATGAACCGGACTCACCCATTCGCTATCGGAGATAGGATAAATCATCCCCGCCTCTAATAACTTCACAACCTCTTTTCTAACTACTTATTTCATGGTCTGATTCAATCGCCTTTGAGGTTGTGCCACGGACCAAAAATCATCTTCTAACATAATCTTATGCATACAATAAGCCGAACTAATACCCTTTAAATCAGATAAAACCCATCTTGTTGCTTCTTGATTCTTTATCAATATTTCTTTCAATCGATGCTCTTCCTTGCTAGACAAACCACTATTAATGATAACCGGCTTAGTGAAATTGTCACCGAGAAACACATATTTCAAATGAGACGGTAACACATTCAACTCCACCTTTGACTCTTCAACTTTAGGCTCATCTTTCAATTCTTCAATTTGAGTTTCAAATGGATTTATCTCATCAGAAGCCTCAAGATTTCTCAAGCAATCTTCAATTTCTTTCTCTTGATCTTTTGTAAGCACTTCAAGAGCTTCCATCAAAGTCTTCTCAAGAGGATTAGACAAGTGCATTTGATTCTCCACTTTCATAATAGCCTTTTCTGTAGCATCGATTCTAAAACAATCATCATCATCACTCGGATGCTTGATGGCTTCAAAGAGATCAAGACATAATTCCTCGTCTTGGTACTGCAATTTCATTAAGCCATCATCAATGTCTATCATCATTCGGGCCGTCTTCATGAAAGGCCTTCCTAAGATCAATGGTATATCAGGATCTTCTTCCATGTCTATGACAACAAAATCAACAGGAAACCAAAATTTGTCAACCTTGACAAGCAACTCTTCCGCAACTCCATGAGGATGAGCTGTGGATTTATCAGCTAATGATAACGTCATTCGAGTTGGCTTCAAGTCATTAATTCCTAACCTTCTCACCATAGACAATGGGATCAAATTAATACTAGAACCGGTATCCACCAAACCTTTGCCTATATAAACATTTCCAATAGACACCGACAACGTTACCCGTCCAGGATCATTTGATTTAATCGCTGTAGTGCGTTGAATTAACGCATTACAACAAGAGCTCACCGTTACTACCTCCAGATCCAAGCATCTTCTCTTTTTGGTGATGATGTCTTTGACAAATTTCGAATACATCGGCATTTGCTATAATGCCTCGGAAAAAGGAACATTTATTTGCAACTTACTAAAAATGTCCAAGAACCGAGCATAGTGCTTTGCATCTTCTTTCTTTGACGGAACGGGAGGGTAAGGTAATTTTTTCACATGAATTGAATCCTCTTTCATCTTCCGCTTTTCACTCACACTCAATTTTTTCTTTCCTTTTTTCACTTCTATCTCCGGATTTTCTTTTTCAACTAATTCTTTCTCTTTCTCATTTTCAACTAAATCACCCTCAACATTTTTTTCTCCTTCAATCACTCTATCTTTTTCAACATCAACAATATCTTCCTCAACTACTTCTCCTACACCCATATCAATATTTCTACCGCTACGATTTAGAATGGACTTACAATGCTCTCGAGGATTCTCTTGAGTAGTGTCCGGAAAAGGACCTTTGTTTTGATCGGCAAGTTTATTTGACAATTGACTGACTTGAGTTTCAAGATTCTTTATGGCCGCATCCGTACTCTTTTGGCTTGCAATTTGCAATTGCATGAATTGGCTAAGAGTGTCCTCTATTGAAAGCTTTGTTTGTTGAGGTTGTTAATTGTAACCACCTTGATAAGGATTTTGACGATTTGATGGACCCGCGTCCGGCCTCCATCCTTGTTGATAACCTTGCTTACCTCTTTGTTGGTAACCTTGGTTATTGTTGTAAGGTTGTTGTTGTCGCCCACCATATCCTTGATTAGGATTTGAAACATAATTCACTTCTTCACCGGCTTTCTTTGCGATGTACTACGGTTGTGTTGCCCTTGATGATCATTCAAAGCCATTCTATCAATGATAGCAATTGCATCTTCAGCAGTTTTTGACATCAAAGACCCACCCGCGGTAGCATCTAAAAGTGTTTTTGGTTGTGGTTGAAGTCCATTTCTAAAGATATGGATTTGAGTCAATTCATCAAATCCATGCCCTTTGCATTTTCGAACCATAGACTTGAACCTCTCCCACGCTTCATTGAGAGCTTCATTAGGACCTTGTGAGAACACAACAATGGAAGTTTTCGCTTCCATGAACCTATTATGCGGGAAGAACCGATCCAGAAATTTCTCCTCTAACTCATTCCAATTAGTCATGACATTGTTTGGTTGATCAAGATACCATTCCTTAGCTTTTCCTATCAAGGAATGAGGAAATAGTCTCCTGAACACCTGTTCTTCTTCGGCTTCCGGAGCACCAATTGTTCCGGCGGTCTCATAGAACTTTGTTAGATGAGTAAAAGGATCCTCGTGATCTGCTCCCGTGAAAGGATTTTGATATAATAATTGAAGTAACCCCGTTTTCATCTTGGAGTTCCTTCCATTGGCTTGATCAGGAGCAAATTGTGCATTCAGACGAGGGCTATTAACACGAGGCCCCCGAGGTGGAACATTAGGATCCGCAGCCATTTCTTCCTCAACTAAGTTTTCAACCGGAGTTGAAGAAGAAGATGCTTCTTGTTGTTGTCTTCTTTCCCTAGCTAGTTGTCTCCGTCTACGAGTTTTGCTATTCTCTCTATGCGCAGTCCTTTCAATCTCATGATCAAAAAGGAGTTGATCTGCAGGTACACGTCCTCGTATAAACTGTAATCTGAAAAACTAACCAAGCAAATTAAAAAACACAAGGAATAAAATTTTAGACACAAGAGATTAATTATAAGACTCAATACAAAACAAACTATTGCTATGCTTGCAATATCTAAACAACAATCCCCGGCAACGACGCCATTTTGTTGAAAGAGTATACTGGAGTACTTTTCGTTTATATCGTATCCACATGGATTATTACGATATCACCGCCGTTCTATAGCTTATTTTGTCTTGAGTTAAGGTTACTTTGGTTTTGGGTTTGCAAAAGATCATTCAACACTTTAGTAGCAAAGAGTAAATTAATGAAAGTTCTAAGTTTAAGAAAATGTATCAAGATTCGATTTCATCGACCTAACTTTGTATGTCAACCTATAAGTATATATATGAACTTGTTAACGATCAATATAATTACGTATCTACGTTTATACCGTCCGTGTCCGCAACGATATAGCTAGATTTACCGTATTGTTTAACCGCCGATTTCTCCACCGTTTAAACAATACAAATAACGTTTTAAAACCGATACAACATAAACATCAAACATTAAATCCATGTCTGCAACTTATAGTTTGATAGATGATAAATTTAGATCAAGATAAAAACATTGATGTCTCAAACATTTATACCATAGAAAAGCTTTAATAAACAAACTAAACCATCTATATTGATCATCACTTGTTCATACATAATATTCACAAGAAAAATATACTAAAGTCAAGGAGGATTACATCTTATCTTGATACAATAGAGATTTAGCTATCCATAGAAATGGTAGCTTGCTCATTAAGGTAAGGATGAAGAATGACAAGCATCTACGGCGATTAATCGACGATCAAGGCTTTGATTCTCCAATTCTTCAGTTGCTACAGTAGTTTAGGGTTCTTTGAGCTCTCAAGAAGATCAAGAAGAAGATACAATATCTGATTTGCTCCTTAAATAGCAATTCCGTTATCTGTCCAGGGCGCGTCGTGTAACAGCCCAAATTTTATTATTTGGCTAATTAAATTAAATAAAGATTTATTTAATTAATTTGGACGAAGTTTGATAATTAATTGGATCGTCGGTGTTATTGAGAAACGTGTTCGGATTATTAAGTGAAGTTGGAATTTATTCGGTTAATCGAAGAATTAATAAAGTGGAATATGTAGAGAAATAATATTAGAAATAATATTATTATTGGATTTTTATTTAATTGAGATAAAGTCGAATTTAATTAGATTAATCAGAAAATAATATTAAGGGTAATAATATTATTTGTTGGAGCATAATTATCTATTTGACTACTCTATTTTATCAATTGGGCCTAATTAGTTAGGAAGTGAAATTATATGGGGTAAGCCCAATAGGAATAATATAGTAAAGGGTAGAATGAGAGAGAGGGGTATCATTTTCATTTTGCTGAGTTTTTTTAAAAGAAGGAAAAGAGGAGAAGAGGAGCAAAAAGGGGAAGAACAACAAGGGGCAAAAGCTAGGGTTTGAAGCACATTGAAGAGGTAAGGGGGAGAATCTCTATTATTATGGGCTAGTATGATGGGAATAATGGGTAGATTAACATACTTATGTTTGTTCTTAGTTCAAATTTATATAAATGTGGTTTGATTCTGTATTAGTATGCTGGAAATTGAAACTGGAATTAAATTGTTGGATATTAATAGATCGTTCATGTGTTCCTAAATTTTAGAAATAAATAAAAACGAGAAGACCCTGTGACGCATAACACAGACCTTTTGCATAGCCTTTGATGGCCGACAGCCATGCCCTTGTGACAGATGGCATTTGGTGGTTGCCGAACGACATTTGTGTATGCTGGGGTGGTTACCCACTTAACCCATGTAGATTCATATAGTTAATTAATTTTAAGTGATACTCTTTGTCTATTATAAAAAGCTATGATCCTTTTTTCAATTAAAGTTTGTTTCTTAGTTTGAAAAATGTTGCTACCTGGTTTGAAAAGAAAATTAAAAAAAAAATGTGGATGTAGTAAAACTATTATAGGCTAGTTGTAATTAATAGGAAATGGAAGCAATAGTAGCGTAGAAGTGTATGTTAGGAATAGTATTGATTTATATGTTTTATATAATAAAATGCAAAACAGTCTCGTATGATCGAAATAGTCGAATTAAGCGGTATAATTAGTTGTTCGGAATTTGATGAAAATTTACGTGGTGGCTAAGTTTAATTAGTAGATTAACATGGTGGTGTTAATTTGTTGAAAACGTGATATTTACGGATCGACCAAAATAGTGTGGATTTAGATATCTTTTATATTAAATATTAGTTTTAGGAATAAAAAAAATGAATTAGTAACTTAGAATAAATGAAGTGTAATTATTAATTAGTTGATTTAATTAATAGTTAAATTAATTGCAATGAGTTTAATTGATTGGAATATATTTGAAGTCGGATCAATTATTCGGTTTGTCGGTAAATTACGGTATTTTGAGGATTTGTCCGTAATTGTGTTTTGTCTTGAATATGTATGTTGAGAAATACATATTTCCATGTCAATGATGTTGTGCTAATATTGATTCTCTCTGAGTAGTTAGTTAATATTAATTCTAATAATTAATTGCTTGATGTTGAAAGTGTGTGTTCATGTATAATTGACAAAAATGATAATTAACATGAGATAGTATGGTTACTAGTGATTATTTGGATTGTGTGAATCGTAATTGATTAACTGGCCTCTTATATGTGAATGATGTGTGTGTGTTGTGAATGTTGTGTACCAATGGGGATAATTCATAGAGTTGAATTATTGTGATATGCGGAAAGTTAAGATGGTAGAGATGATCTTAATTGCATATATTTTGTGATATTGTACATACATTCATATCATGGTGTGCCTTGAAACAAAGGTGGTTTGCTTTGAAACAGAAGCGAGGCTTAGATTCTAGAGTGAATCGGAAGCGGTAAACTATATGTTTACATCTGGTGGGCTTTGGTCTTGTCCGGATCGGAAGCGTGGCTTGGATTCTAGATATTGAATCGGAAAGCGGTGAAATATCGGGTTCACATTTCGGTACCACATGCATAGCGTCACATATCTTGCATTGAGTCATATTAGAGTTATGTGATAATTGATTATGTGCATTGATAGTGTTGTGACACGTGTTTGAGATTGATGTTTGAAATGAGTGATGTTTGAGTACATATTTGGTTACATACGTGGCTATGTGATTCATTGTAGTTGTGTGCATAACTGAGAATATAATATTGGTAATGAATTGATACTTCCCTTGTACTTGTTGTTTACTTGTTAACATGTGAAATATATATTATCTTACTATTATTTACATAACTATGTTTGATGTGATTAACTTCTGGAATTATTAATTGAACCATTGTATTCCGTTATACTTTCTTCATAATGGTTTGTATTCTCACCCTTCTGTTTTAATGTTGCCCTCGTTTGGCGACATGCAGGTTTGACGATTAGTAGCTGGCGTGTGATCTAGTCGGAGTTTCTTCCGAGTTGCTTGGTAATTAAGTAGCGAGTCAATGCTCTGGTCATGTAACACTGGGTAGCTTAGACGTTGAACTCATGTTCTATTTGTTTATGCATTTTGTTATAACTTGCGAACATGTTTAATTAGTTACTTGTTGTTGAGAGGCCTTAAGCCAAATATTATGATTATGGTTATCTTATGAGTTGTTTATGGAGATATGATCATGGTATGGGACATGTATCATTTATATGAAATACATGAGTATTACTTTCCGCTGTGAATGCATATTCTGGATAAAATATGATTAATGGAGAAGTGTTATTTGAAATGACCAGGTGTATCATATATTGTAAGTAAATGCTGTCAGTTTTTAAAGGTTTTTAGTTTTTTGAAAACATCGATGTGACGCCCTTTTGTTATATGCATGCTTATTCTCTGATTATATGCTTATTTATTTTGAGGTATAAAAGGGGTGTTACACGTCGCACCCTATAGCGCGCATCGCGCCATTACACTTGAATGTTAAACCGCCCAAGCGCGCCACGCGCTCTTCTCTCTGCTGGAAGCTTCAAGAAAATATCTAGCCCAGGGCGCGACGCGCCCTATTACCGCGCAACGCACGCTATGCTCTGCCCACCAGTCTTCAATCATGGCCAAAACAAGCTCAAAACTTCCCAAAATTAGCTAAGGCCTACAAAATCATAACTAAAACACATATTAACATAAAATAAAAGCTAAAAATTATAAACTACAAATAATTATCTAAAACTACAAGGAATTGTACGAATACTCGATAAAAACGGTCGAAAGGTGCCACAAATTAAACTAGATATTAACACAATTTGGCACCTAACAGTATACAGCCGGATGCTTTGTGGTTAGCCATATCTGCGAACCAGAGTCTAACTTGTACCATGTACAGTTTTTCATCCAGGAATTCATCCCTCACTTCTTTTTCATGTTTCGTTACCTCGGTATTCACTAACCGAGATAAATGATCCGCAATCAAATTTTCTGTCCCTTTTTTATCTCTCACTTCAAGATCAAATTCTTGAAGCAAAAGAATCCACGTATAAGCCTCTGTTTTGAACCAGGCTTGGTGAGCAGATATTTGATTGCGGCATGATCAATATAACACACTACTTTCGAACCAATAAGGTAAGAACGAAACTTTTCCAATGCAAATACAATTGCGAGCAACTCTTTTTCAGTAGTGGCATAGTTAACTTGTGCCTCATTTAAAACTTTGCTCGCATAATGTATAGCATGGAAAGTTTTGTTCTTCCTTTGGACTAAGACCGCACCAACCGCATAATCGCTCGCATCACACATGAGTTCAAAATCAAGCGACCAATTTGGAGCGACAATTATGGGTGTGGTGGTCAATTTTTCTTTGAGTTCTAGGAAAGCTTTTAAACATGATTCATCAAAAATAAATTTCGTACCTTTGTTGAGCAGATTACTCAACGGCTTTGCAACCTTGGAGAAATCCTTGATGAATCTTCTATAGAACCCAATATGTCCTAGAAAGCTCCTTATGCCTTTCACATTCACCGGAGGGGGAAGCTTCTCAATAACTTTGATTTTTGCTGGATCGACCTCAAGCCCTTTTGAAGATACCTTGTGGCCAAGAACTATCCCATCCGTCACCATGAAAGTACATTTCTCCCAGTTGAGAACCAAATTTGTTTCAATATACCGCTCTATCACCACATCAAGATTCTTCAGGCACAATTCAAAAGACGACCCGTACACAGAAAAATCATCCATGAATACCTCGATGCACTTCTCGATCAAATCTGAGAAAATAGCTTGCATGCACCTTTGAAATGTTGCAGGAGCATTACATAATCCAAATGGCATTCTTCGGTAAGCAAAAATGCCAAAGGGACATGTAAATACAGTTTTCTCATGGTCCGCCGGATTCACTGTTATTTGATTGTATCCTGAATAACCATCCAGGAAACAATAGAAATTTCTTCCGGCTAACCTTTCTAGCATTTGATCAATAAATGGTAATGGAAAATCGTCTTTTTTTGTAGCTTGGTTCAACCTCCGATAATCAATACACACACGCCACCCGGTCACCGTTCTCGAAGGGATCAATTCATTCTTTTCATTTCTAACAACCGTCAATCCACCTTTCTTCGGAACCACATGCATCGGACTCACCTATTCGCTATCGGAGATAGGATAAATCATCCCTGCCTCCAATAACTTCACAACCTCTTTTCTAACAACTTCTTTCATTGTCGAATTCAATCGCCTTTGAGGTTGTGCTACAAGCTGAAAATCATCTTCCAACATAATTTTATGCATACAATAGACCGGACTAATACCCTTCAAATCGGATAAAATCCATCCTATTGCTTCTTGATTCTTTATCAATATTTCTTTCAATCGATGCTCTTCCTTGCTAGACAAGCAACTACTAATGATAACCGGCTTAGTGAAATTGTCACCGAGAAACACATATTTCAAATGAGATGGTAACACATTCAACTCCACCTGTGGTTCTTCAACTTTAGGCTCATCTTTCAATTCTTCAATTTGAGCTTCAAATGGATTTATTTCATCACATGCCTCAAGATTTCTCAAGCAATCTTCAATTTCTTTCTCTTGATCTTTGGTAAGCACTTCAAGAGCTTCCATCAAAGTTTTCTCAAGAGGATTTGACAAATGCATTTGATTCTCCACTTTCATAATAGCTTTTTCTGTAGTAGCATCGATTCTAAAACAATCATCGTCATCACTCGGATGCTTGATGGCTTCAAAGAGATCAAGACATAATTCTTCGTCTTGGTATCGCAATTTCATTAAGCCATCATCAATGTCTATCATCATTCGGGCCGTCTTCATGAAAGGCCTTCCTAGGATCAATGGTATATCTGGATCTTCTTCCATGTCTATGACAACAAAATCAACAGGAAACCAAAATTTGTCTACCTTGACAAGCAAGTCTTCTGCAACTCCATGAGGATGGGCTGTGGATTTATCAGCTAATGATAACGTCATTCGAGTTGGCTTCAAATCATTAATTCCTAACCTTCTCACCATAGACAATGGGATCAAATTTATACTAGAACCGGTATCCACCAAACCTTTACCTATATGAACATTGCCAATAGACACCGGCAACGTTACTCGTCCAGGATCATTTGATTTAATCGGTGTAGTGCGTTGAATTAACGCATTACAATAAGAGTTCACCGTTACTACCTCAGGATCCAAGAATCTTCTCTTTTTGGTGATGATGTCTTTGATAAATTTAGCATACATCGGTATTTGCTCTAATGCCTCGAAAAAAGGAACATTTATTTGTAATTTAGTGAAAATGTCCAAGAATCGAGCATAGTGTTTGGCATCATCTTTCTTTGACGGACCGGGAGGGTAAAGCAATTTTTTCACATGAATTAAATCCTCTTTCATCTTCCCCTTTTCACTCACACTCAATTTTTTCTTTTTCTTTTTTATCTCAAGATTTTCTTTCTTAACTAATTCTTTCTCTTTCTCATTTTCAACTAAGTCACCCTCAACATTTTTTTCTACTTCAATCACTCTATCTGTTTCAACTTCAACAATATCTTCCTCAACTACCTCTCCTACCCCCATATCAATATTTCTACCGCTACGAGTTAGAATGGACTTACAATGCTCTCGAGGATTTTCTTGTGTAATAGCCGAAAAAGGACCTTTATTTTGATCGGCAAGTTGTTTTGACAATTGCCCGACTTGAGTTTCAAGATTCTTTATGGCCGCATTCGTACTCTTTTGGCTTGCAATTTACAATTGCATGAATTGGCTAAGAGTGTCCTCTATTGAAAGCTTTGCTTGTTGAGGTTGGTGATGTTGTTGATTGTACCCACCTAGATAAGGATTTTGACGATTCGAAGGACCCGCATCCGGCCTCCATCCTTGTTGATAACCTTGATTACCTCTTTGTTGGTAACCTTGGTTATTGTTGTAAGGTTATTGTTGTCGCCCACCATATCATTGATTAGGATTTGAAACATAGTTCACTTCTTCACCGGGTGGAGGACAAAAACCAGTTTGATGGTCACCCCTACACAATTCACAACACATCACTTGTTGATTTTTAGTAGGGATCCCATGTATCTCTTTCATTTGTTGAGGGAGTTTCGACATTTGTTGAGTAAGCAATTCTACTTGTTGTGTCAATAACTTGTTTTGATCAAGTATTGCATCACTCATATTCAACTCAAGAACTCCCGGCTTTCTTTGCGATGTACTACGGTTGTGTTTCCCTTGATGATCATTCAAGGCCATTCTATCTATGATAGCAATTGCTTCTTCAGCACTTTTTGACATCAAAGACCCACCCGCGATAGCATCTAAAAGTGTTTTTGGTTGTGGTTGAAGTCCATTTCTAAAGATATGGATTTGAGTCAATTCATCAAATCCATGCCCTTTGCATTTTCGAACCATAGATTTGAACCTCTCCCACGTTTCATTGAGAGCTTCATTAGGACCTTGTGAGAACACCGAAATGGAAGTTTTTGCTTCCATGAACCTATTGTGTGGAAAGAACCTATCAAGTAATTTCTCCTCTAACTCATTCCAATTAGTCATGACATTGTTTGGTTGATCAAGATACCACTCCTTAGCTTTTCCTATCAAGGAATGAGGAAATAGTCTCTTGAACACCTATTCTTCTTTGGCCTCCGGAGCACCAATGGTTCCGGCTATCTCATAGAACTTCGTTAGATGAGTAAAAGGATCCTCGTGATCTAATCCTGTGAAAGGATTTTGATACAATAATTGAAGTAACCCCGTTTCATCTCGGAGTTCCTTTCGTTGTTTTGATCACGAGCAAATTGAGCATTCAAACGAGGGCTATTAGCACACGACCCTCGAGGTGGAACATTAGGGATAGCATCTACCATCTCTCCTTCAACTAACTTTTCACCCGGAGTTGAAGAAGAAGAAGCTTCTTGTTGTTGTCTTCTTTACCTAGCTAGTTGTCTCCGCCTACGAGTCTTGCTATTCTGTCTACGCGCAGTCCTCTCAATCTCAGGATCAAAAAGGAGTTGATTTGCAGGTACACATCCTCGCATAAACTGTAATCTGAAAAACTAACCAAGAAAATTGACAAACACAAGGAATAAAAATTTAGAAACAAGAGATTAATTATAAGACTCAATACAAAACAAATTATTGCAATGCTTGCAATATCTAAACAACAATCCCCGGCAACGGCGCCATTTTGTTGAAAGTATATTGGAGTACTTTTAGATTATATCGTTTCCACAGGGATTATTGCGATACCACCGCCGTTCTATATTCTATGTTGTCTTGAGTTAAGGTTACTTTGGGTTTGGTTTAAGATCATTCAACAATTTAGTAGCAAGGAGTAAAATTAAGAAAGTTCTAAGTTTAAGAGAATGTATCAAGATTCGATTTCACCGACCTAACTTTGTATGTCAACCTATAAATATATATATATATATATATATATATATATATATATATATGAACTTGTTAACGATCAATATAATTACGTATTGACGTCTATACCGTCCGTGTCCGCAACGATATAGCTAGATTTACCGTATTGTTTAACCGATGATTTCTCCACCGCTTAAACAATACAAATAACGTTTTATAAACCGATACAACGTAAATATCAAACGCTAAATCCATGTCTGCAATTTATAGTTTGATAGATGATAAAATTAGGTCAAGGTACAAACATTGATGTCTCAAACATTTGTACCTTAGAAAAGCTTTAATAAACAAACTAAACCATCTATATTGATCATCACTTGTTCATACACATATATTCACAAGAAAAACATACAAAAGTAAAGGAAGATTACATCTTATCTTGATACAAAAGAGATTTAGCTATCCATAGACATGATAGCTTGCTCAATAAGGTAAGGATGAAGAATAACAAGCATCTACGGCGATTAATCGACGATCAAAGCTTCGATTCTTCACTTCTCAGTTTGCTACAGTAGAAAATGGTGTAATGGGCTCTGAAAAGATGAATCCCCTCCAAAATATCTGATTTGCTCTTTATATAGCAATCCTGTTTTCTGTCCAGGGCGCGTCGCGCCCTCTAGCGCGCATCGCGCCATGTCACTTGCAGATCAAACCGCCCAAGCGTGCAACGCGCGCTATTCTCTACTGTAAGCTTCACAAAATATCTAAACCCAGGGCGCGACGCGCGCTAAGCTTTGCCCACAGACTTCAATCTTGGCCAAAACAAGCTCAAAGCTTCCAAAATTTGCCAAGACCTGCAAAATCATAACTAAAACACATATTAACATGAAATAAAAGCTAAAATTATAAACTACAAATAGTTATATAAAACTAAAGGGAATTATACGAATACTCAATAAAATCGGTCGAAAAAGTGCCATAAATTAAACTTGATATTAACACAATTTGGCACCTAACAGATGCGCAATTTCGGTTGATATGTTTGCGGTTGTCGTTTTCATAATAAAAACGGCGAAACAGAACAAAAAATTATTCACATATTAAAATCATTTCAAGTAAACATTGTACTCTCATGGTTATATACAGTATTGTTAAAAAAAAGCATCCTAAAAAGGCTAATGGTACTTTAAGGATATTAGCTAAACATAATGCGGTTTGGTAGCTTATTCTCTATCAGTAACAAACAGTTAAAGGGAAACATATGTATTCATAACAATATTGACAATTGCTAAACACCCTTAGTTTTGGTTGCAGCTTCTTCTTTAGTGACAATGTCAGAGAAGAAAGCTTGTGATTTTTCTTTATAGAATAGAACATAAAGTTTTTTTTTTATTTTCTCACTTAGAGACATGCTAGCCACCTGGTTTGGAATGATGAGAAAAATGGTAAGTAAAGAACTAATTAAGTAAAGAACTAAAGAACTACTTTATATACACAGGCCCCTAATTAAGAGATTAGATAAACTTTAGAAAATCTTAGTTGATGATTATTAGCTATTAAATAGAGCAATCAATTAAATAGATCTTAGTTCATGAGAAGTTTATTCAAACTGACTTGAAAATTACAAACATTGAATTTGTCTTAGGTATTTGGATAAGCTAATTAATGACTAACAACATAAATTCATAAGTAGAGGTTAACAATTTCAATACTCAATCAACAAACTGTGTATGACAAAAAGCTCATTCGCTTGCTTTTTTCTGCAATTTGTTATGGAGTGTACATTTTTTCTGTGTACAATTTGTTATGGAGTGTACAATTTTTTATGCAGAACTTTGATCCTTCATAACCATGCATTTGATCCTTTGATCCTTCATATATATCCATATACATCAGCAGCCTTTGATCCTTCATGCAGAATTTGTTATGGAGTGTACAATTTTTCTGTGTTTAAATGCTAGATTTATATAGATTGATTAATGATGAAATATGTTTCTCAAAGTAATAATAGGACTATTACTAATGAATAAGTTGATTAATGTGTGTGTTATATGTTGAGTTGTTTGAACCAGTGTAGTCTATGATATGCAATGCACTTATTATTATATTGAGTTGTACAGGAAGATTATGTGAATCGTTGACACAAGCCACTCAAAATGATAATAATGTAGATGGGTCAGAAAAATTACAATTATAGAAAGAAGCTGTCGGCGGTAAGTCACGAGGTCGGTGTTATGGAACTGCCCGAATGGCGGTCAACATCCAGTATGGAGTGTCTTACTTGACACAAGTGACCGTTTCAAATCCGAATAGAGAAGCGGAGAGCCAAGCTATTGAAGCGGCTAGAGCTGAGGCTTCTAGAGCACGTGAAGAGGCTGCATTAGCTAATTCACGTGCAGACGAAGCTAATGCGCGTGCAAACGAAGCTAAAGCTAAAACAACAGAATTGAAAAGGCAATTTGAAGAATTTCATAAACAGTTATTTGCTTGGCAGTCGAGTCAGGGGATACTTCCATTGCTCCTTCTAGTTCAACATGTGCTGACTTTTTGCATATGAAATCTCTTTTTTAGCGTTCAAAATATGAATGTTAATGTCCCGCAGACTCTAGTTCAGTTGACAAAAACAAATAATACTAAGTTGGACGTTATTATCGAAATTTAAACTCTAATATTTAAGATTGTTTGTGAATTTTTAGTTTCGTATTCATAACCAAAATCTAAAATGTAATTGTTGATAAATGTCGCAAGATTTATGAAAGGGACTAGGGTACTATGCAGGGTCTTAAGTCTCACGTTAGTATTAGTATTATGCATGGAGGGATCTAGACATTTTAATTAGCGAGTCGAGTCCAGATCATATATTAAAAATATTTATATATTAGATACTATAAAATCTGTTATTTTATATCTAAAAATTTGATTGAAGACAACTAAAATCTATGAATAATATATTGTAGTATATTTTAAAGCTATTATTTATTTATTTATGAGTTTAATGGATATGCACCGCGTTAAATAATTTTACACTGTCATCTAATAATTTTACACTGTCATCCAGTATAAAATAACTTACAAGATATATTGTCTGTTTCTTTTCTTTTCTTTTTAAAATAATTTTTATAACGTTATATATTTTTATTGAAAAAAAATTGTACAAAAATTTGTGTGAATAGAAAATTGATTTAAATAATTATTTTTAAAATTATATTTAAATATTTAATTCTTTTGTTATAATTTTTTGGATATTAAAATTTTAAGAAATCACTTCAAATTAAGGATATTTCAAATATATTTTTTAATTCATTTTTGAGATACATATTTTTTAAGAAATTATAATTTTGATTATATTTTAATTTTTAATTATGTATATTTATATTATTGGTTGTCGAAACTAACTTTTTTTAGAATCAATAAACTTCATATATTGATAGCCAAAAAATAATAATAATAATACAATAAAAGCAATTGCTCGGATTCATCTAAGCAAGAGTATTTATAACTCGGACCGGATCAAACAAAGGCATCCATTTTTTTTTTTTTACAATTTTCTTATGGACTCCAACCTTTTTGGAAATTTCCGACGAAATTCTAAAAATGTCTCTATATTTTAGAAGTGTATATCTCCGAATTTTTTTTTCGGAAGCGCATCTCCAAATTTTTTTTTTTTGAAAGTGCACTTCCAAAAACATCTTATTTTTAAGAAAAAATGTGTTTTCGGAGATGCATTTCCGAAAATACCTTTCTTTTTTTGGAAAAGGAGTGTCTTCTGAATTCACCTCCCTGAAATATTTCGGAGATGCACTTCTGAAATATTATCTGATGCATAAAATATAAATCAAGGTGAATCAATTGTATTAATAGTATAATCAATTGTATTAATTAAAATATATAATTAAATATATACTATTTTAATCAAAATATCTATTTAATATAATAAAGTAAAAAGAATATTAATTATTTTATAATATATATATATATATATATATATATATTAAAATTTAATTGATCGATTAATTTACCAATGGTATATTTAATTCTTTTATTTTACGATGTATTTTTGGTTGAACGTACGATTTATCACATTTATTTTATTTTATTTGTGTTTTAATTTATATATATATATATATATATATATATATATATATATATATAGTAGCATTTAATTGATCGATTAATTTATCAATGACATATTTGGAATATTAATATTATTTTATTTTACGGTGTATTATTGGTTTTTTTTAATGTACGGTTTATCATCTTTATTTTATTTAGTTTGTGTTTTAATTTGTGTGTTAATAAAATTTGATACGTCAAATTTAGAATATTGGGATATTTCGGATATGCATATCCGAATTAATCAATATACTAAATTTTGTGAAGTGTTTTTTCGGAGATGCATCTCCGAAAAAATACCTAACACTCGTTTAAATTAGAAAATAAGTGCTTTCAGATATGCTGTCGCAAGCTCGCGAAAATGAACAGAGTCGCCACCAATATATTTATCCCATAAGGGAAAGGAATATCAGAAAACCTGGAATGAATAAGAACGAGGTCTTTCGACCAGAGATAGGGTACGGGAGTCGGTTACGCAAGGGGAAGGTGCTAGCACCCCTCACGCCCATCGTACTCGATGGTATCCACCTATGTTTGTTGCTATCTAAAGGGTGTGTACTATAAATCTAAATTACTAAGGGAACACATGCAAATGAATGAAAAAGAAACACGGGGAAAATAAGGTTTATAAATAGTTGTGCTCGCTTAGGCCCCGCGACCTAATGCCTACGTATCCTTTTCAGGAATCAGAGCGTCGTAGTTCGGCTCTTTAGTTTTTGTTTGTTTTTGTGTTTTTTTAGTGGACGAAGTTACATTCGCACTCCGCTGCTCGACCTCTGGAGTCTTAAGCTGGGAATGGAGCGGAAATAACGTGTCCGATTAGAAGAAAGAGTGCCCTGAAGGCAGGAGAAAGAATGCCTCTGAGGCAAGAGATGAAGAAGAGATTTTGAACGTTTCGAGGAAATCCCTTAAGCAAGGGAAACTCGAGTTACTCTTTGGTTTGTGTTTTTTAGAGGTTGGGAACTTACGCCTGAATGGAACCCTTAAGCAAGGGAGCCCTAAGCACTCGAACATCCCTTAAGCAAGGGAAGTTACAAGCTTCCATTCCCTTTTTATTAGTCAAAGTATTTATTGGTCATTTTTTAGGTGTTTTTTTTGTATTTTTTATGGGAATTTTATTCAAGTATTTGTTAGATGTTTTAAGGTTGAAAAGGAAAAGAAACTAGCCTAGAAACTAGCCTAAGTATGAAAGGGATTTCTACCTAATGTTATCATGGTTTCTACCTAAGGTTAGGAGAAAGAGATACATGAAAATAAAGGTGCAATTACAAGCAAAATTGAGTAACACAATGGTACAAAGATTAGCATACAAGCACATAGTGACAAGTTAAGAATATAGTACAAAAATACTATTATTATTTTTATGAAGGAAATGAATTACAAGTCAAGTAGAAAGACTAAAACAAATAGCCTAAAAACTACTATTTTTATGTACATTCTTATGAAGGAAATTGAATTCTAGTTTGAACAAAAGGAATTAAAATGATTAGCCTAAAGAAAACTAACATTTTTTATGATCGTTTTTTATATCGAAGATTAGTATTAAAGCCTAAAAGTGATGGTAGAAAATTAGTAATTTTATGGCCTAAAAATAATACAAAATCTAAGTAAGAACTTGAAAATATTAATTGAAAACAAAAGGAAACAGGGGGTGTAAAATTGATTTTAAGGGTGCAGTTAGTAAAGGCGCTGGCCCTGAACAGGGAGGCCCAGAAGAGTCATTTTTTGTTGTTGCTACAGCAAGGGAAAGCAAGAAAAGTATGGGCTCAAGGGGGTGCGGATTAAGCAGCTCGGTGTAGGCCCAAGCATTTTGACATGAATCATATTATTGTTTTTGATCCAGTTTCCAATTGATTATTATTTCAGAAATAACCATTCAAATTAATAATTAATAATAATAATTAATTAAATAAAAAAACAAATGAAAAGAAAAGGGATTAAGGTTCGTGTTGTTGTGACTATCAGACTCTCATCTCGTTCTCGCCTCTCTCTTGTTCACTCTCGTCGCGAAGACGAACGAAACGGCGGTGGCGCAACCTTCACCTATGAAACCCTACGGCGCGCCACCATGAATATAATCAAGGCTCTACCTCCCCCGCTCATCTCCCCGTTCTCTCAACCCCTCATTGATTATCAGCTTAACCTAAACCTCTTAACCTAAATCACAAAACCTTTGAAGATCCAAAATCAAACTTAAATTGAAACGGAACCTGGATTCGAGCGATTAGCAAGAGATTAGGACTCGGGAAATCAAGAATGGCGTCAAGCTCTTCAAGAACGAGCAGAGAAGCTTTGTATCATCTCAGTGGTGGCGATATGGCAGCTCCTTTGGGAAGCCTTCAGGTACCTTCAACATTCTTTGTTTTCTCAGATACGCACTCGTCTTCTACTCTTTCTTCATGAACTTCTGTGTGTTTTGTTGCATTCTCACTGTTGATGCGAGATGAAGCTGAAGATGTTATTGATGATGATCGTTGCTGTTTGCAGATGATGATTCGAAGTGAAGCGATTCAGAGATGTTGTTGAAGCAGTTGAGGTCGGAAGCAATTTGATGAAGGTTCTCGATGAGCTCTGAGTATGGATGATTTTGAAGGATTGATGAAGAGGTTTTCTGTATGGTGGAGATTGTAGATGAAGATGGATGAAGAACTCAGAAGAACGAAGAAGAAGAATGATTGAATTGAGGAGAATGGTTGAAGGGAAGATGGTGATGAAGTGAGAGTGAAAGTGTGAATTGAAGGTTTCAGAGAGAAGGAGGATTGAAGATTCTGAATAATGGTGAAGATGGAGGTGAATGAAGATGAAGATGGTGAATTGTGGAAAATGGTGTGTGAAGATTTTGAGGCTCTACCCTTCTTCCTTCAAAGTCTGCAAGCGAGACAATGATGAAGACTGATAGTGCTTTTTTTTTTTTTTGGTCCATTGTAGGTGGGTGAAGCTGACTATTTATAGGAGCAATCATTGAGTGATCATTAGGAATCCTTAGATGTGGGACTCAGCATTATAGCTTGCAAGGTATTTTTTCAGTTTCTTGAATGTGGGACTTGCATTTGGTTTCTGATTTTTTCTGGTTATCTGTTAGAAAATGAAACTGAAAGTTTTAGTGGCTGCTAGTTGTTTTTTCTGGTTTATTGATAGAATGTGCAGGTTTATGAGTTGTTAATTTAGGGACTGAATGTGAACTGGTTGTGTGTTATTGAATTGAGGCTGAGTGAATGGGTGCTGCAGGTTATATGATGCTTATTGAATGCTGCAGGGGATATTTTTCTGGTTTGAATATGCATGTTGGTGCTGTATGTGATTGCAGGGTTGAATGGTATGGAAAGTTAGAGAGGTTAGGGGAGTGTTCTAAATGACCTTGTGGAAAATAATAAACTCTAGAATGAAGTTTAGGAACTGTGAAAGAATCTTCTGCACATTCTTGCCATATTCTTGGATATACATTGCAGAATTGTTGTTATTGAACCATCCCGAAACTTAGCTAGTGAAAGGGTTGAGAGTGCATTTGTTTTGACTGAGTTTATGGATTCATATGGGTCTGTAAGTTATGGTTGATATATCTTAGCAATGTTAGCATGTTTTTGCTCTATTTGTGAGTTGATATGGAATGGTGTGTTTATGAACTTGCTGAATGAATGAATATATAACTTGGTTTGAATCTGAAAGGATGCTGAACTGGTTTTGTTTTCGAATGCAGGGCCATAGCCAGTTAAATCCGCTGTTTACATTTGATATAGTGAACACATCCAAGGAGCTATTGGTAAAGTTAGAACCATCAAAATCTTGTAGCTGATTTCCCCAGCAGTTGACTGGAAGAAGCACAAAGATCCCGATAACCCCAGGATTCCAACAGATGTCAAAAGAGCTGACACAATCATGTTCTCAACGAAATCTCAGAGTAACAGTTTTCTAGTTGCTTTGACAATGAAGAGAAGAATAAAGAGAAAACTTGAATGAATGTATCTATGTGGGCTAGTGTAATATTTTTTGGTTGTAATTTTGTAATGAATGAATTTCCTGACTTGAAGCATAACTTGTGATAAATGATGAATTGTGTATAAAAAACAAACGGATGAAGTTATGGAAGTGGTTTGATAACTGTGATGTATGCTTGAGCTATTTTCTTTGGATTGGTTTAAATGTTAATGGGTTGAATAACATAAGTTTAGGAAGGATTTTGAAGAATAAGTTCTTGGAGTCTATTGCTGAACTTCTATGTATTCATAATGGTGCAAATTATCTTTTGGATATGGACTCGGCATGTTTCCAAACGGATACCCTTTGAAATTTGTAATGATTCTCTTTGTTTTTTTTTCTTTACGTTTTCAAATAAAGACTTGAATTTCTTCTTTTCCCTCCAATCATTCCTTATGAATTTGAATCCTAAATATATTTTTCCTTGAACTTGCAACTTGACACATGATCTTTGAACAGCCCTCTATAATAGCTTATACGGGTAACCAAAGGGGTAGAGCCTAAGGCATGGAACAATTAGATGACCATAATAATATCAATCGATGCGCCACATGCATTGGGAAATAAACCCTAATCCGTACTGATGCCTTGAATCCGTCCCCATTGATTTAATGACCCAATAATGATCTATATGATTTTATTTATGACCTAAGATGTAAATGAATGAGATATGCAAGCCAATTATAACTAAAATCAGATGGGCAAATTTTGGGGTGCAACATATGCATATCTAAAAACACTCGATATTCTAAAATTTTAAACAGATATTCTCCCTATAAGGAGTCTACAAAGAAATTGTCAAATGTTTCTATATATTTCCTAAACTTTGGTTTGGATCATATCTTGTAAACAATAATATCTATTATATTATATAATTATTATATTATATGATGTTTAAATTAAAAAACTTTAAACATTTTTATAAAAAATTTAAAATACAAAAACAAATTATTCTTTAAAGATAAAACAAATTAGCTCATAATAGAGATAAAAATAATAAAAATTAAATAAAGATAAAACATAATAATATTATAATAAACTTATTTTATCATTTGATGCACATTTAATAAAAACAAAATATAATATTATTATTTTATATATTTGACACACATTATTTTTATCATATGATAATAAAATATATATATATATATATATTATATTTAAATTACAAAATCACTCTATAAACATGTTTCTTTGAATGTTTGGTGTTTTCCATCAATCATAAGATATAACGGCCAAAAGTATGCGGGTGTAGATACATGGATTAGATGAGAATAGGGGTGGTAAAACGGGCCGCCCGCCCCGCCTTATGCCCGTCAAAAAATGAGCGGGGCGGGCATGCCCGCCAAGTAAAATGGGCATAAAAGTCATGCCCGCCCCGCCAAGATGGCGGGTTGGCGGGCGGCGGGCTTACCCGCCTATTTTTATTTATATTTTTTTAATAGATTAATTGGCTTTTTTTTACCTTTTTAGTTAAACTTTTCATATTTTTTAAAACAATTTTTTATAAAAGTAATTTTTTAACAAATTTACTCAAAAAAATATTACATATATTTATAAATAAATGTATAAAATAAACCGTCAATAATTGCAATTACTAGAATTAACTAAAAAAAGAGTGAATTTTGGAGGAGGAGCGGGCTTTGGCGAGCGGCGGGCTTTAGCGGGGCGGGTATGGCGGGTTTTGGCGGGGCGGGCTTTGGCAAGCGGCGAGCCTAAAATCCCAACCCAACCCGCCATTTTTTGGCGGGTGCGCGGGCGGCCCAGCGGACCCCGGCCCGTTTTGCCACCCCTAGATGAGAAGCAGAGAATCATTTCCTTATATACGTTTCAGTTTCAGACATGTGGATGGATAGAACATGAAACAGGATTCCCTCCGATAAAACAAACACACATACATAAAACCGAAACATCCTTTGTTGTTGAACTCAACACAACACAACAATGGCTTCAACTTCAATCACATGCATGCGAGTTTGTCATAGTTTTGCTTTTCATTCTAGCATAGATAGTTGTTTTTGTTTGTTTTGTTCTTTCATTAGGAGTTTATAGTAATTAGTAAGGAATGAGAATGAATGGTGTTAGTTGTTAGGAATTTGTTTTGACTTGTGTAACTATATATGAAGGGGACGCCGTGACGTGTCTGGCCTCACCCAGCCCTTAACTGCCATGTTCTCACGATGTTGCCGTTTTTCAAAGACGGTGGCGCCGTCTTCAGCTTTTATTTCCCGCTCAAAAGGAGTTCAAGGGCACTCCTGTAAAAGCACACTTTACAACTCCTCTATAAATAGGAGTTTTCGTTTCATTTCTCTCCATCCAACTTAGTCTACAACACTAAGCATATACTTACCTCTTGTCAAAACAATAATTCGCCACATCGGGGGGTTATTGCACCATAGTTGTGATTAGGTTGGAGTATTTTATTTACAATCTTGCTGCTATTTTGCTTCAAGCACAATTTACTTTCCGTTGTACAAGATTTAAAGACTCTGATTTGGAGCAGGTTCTTTATTTAATATTTTATTTTATTTAACCGAGTCGTTTTACACTTGCTTTAATTGATTTAATTTACTGCCTTGCCTTTATTACCATGTTTATCAACTTTAATATGCTTGTTTTTATTTTCATGTATGGCTAAATCTTAAAAGGTTAGAATGTAAGGATCATTGTCATGAAAGCATTCCGAACATTGTATCAATAGAAACACTATTGGGGATGTTTTAACTGTTAACTCAAGTTTTATGTACATAACTGTTTTTGGATAAGATCGAAAGTCGTCCATTCTAAAGATTAAAGTTGGTTGGTTTTTAACCGAACAAAAAGAGCGAAAGCATTTTGTCTAGTTAATTAGGAATCTTTAACACCTTTAGAAAATGATTTTGAAACTGTTTTCGGACGCGTTTATAGGTTTGAAATCTGATTCTTGGCCAAAAGCCAAGGATCTCTTTTAAGTTAATCATTCCAAGTTAAAACCACTTTGTTACTAAGTTAAAGAAACTAATTTCTTAAAAATAGGTTTACATCTTTAACGCTGAAAGCACCTTTTATAAGTGACAATAGAAAGAATTAATTAGAGAGTAAACTCGGTTCTTAGTAGGCGAAAGCGACAAGTTCCCGTTAAATTGTTTCTTTCGAGAGTAGAAAATGTTGTTCTATAAGTAGTTCTATTTAGATGCAATTGGAATATTATTTGATTAATGTGATTTACATTTGAGCATGTCTTTTATCTAAATTTATTTTATCTCTTTATTTTCTAGCACTGTACACATCTCAACTAACTCGATCCGCATTAGATAAGCACCTTAACAATAGAGTTGATAGATTGATGATTGGTATCTGTGGTATTGATAATCTTTTGTATTACTCTGACGCGATTCGTATACTTGCGAATAACACGCATCAATTTTTTGGCGCCGTTGTCGGGGACCAAACTTTGTCAAATTTCGTACCCTATTGTTATCCCGTTTTGACTAAGGTTCTTTTAGCAAGTAAATTCCAAGAACTCGTGTTACGGAGCAGGATTGAATTATGATGTTTTCTAAGAAATGTGACACCCTTGTGTGGTGATTTTTATTTGATTTATTTTTCGTAAATTATATGCGAAATCATTGTGAGTTTAGAAGGGTGTTATAACAATCAGATTAGAGAGGATCAGATCATGGCTAGAATAGACGTTGTGGCTAGAGAAATCGAATATAGTCGGGTTCAACTGAAGGCGGATTTGAAAGTTGAGCTAAAGGATGAGATTCTTGCATCTAAAGGTCGGGTGGTTGCTCAGATTGAGTTTGTGAAGGTCTCTGTTGAGCACCTGGGTAGTAATAACTACATCTTTTGTGCTGACTCTACTGATGTTGCAGTTGACATCTCCGTTGCAGTTTTAGATGACCTTATTGCTCCTTATTCTACTTTTGATCCATCTGATATTTTTCCTGTTGATTTACCATGATGTTGCATCTCATGCATTTCATCACATTTAGCATATTTTGGCTCTAATTATGTCATTTTGGATTGACTTTTTATTTTGGTGATCTAACTGATCTTATTTTGGTTATGTATCTTGTGAATTATGTGATTTGCATGAGATTGAGAGTTATTAGACATTATTGAGAAATGTCAAAAATATTTAGTATATATTAGAGATCATTATTCTCCATACCGATTTCACTTATTATGTTCTCTCAATAATGTCATATAACTAATTGTTAGTTGGTACAATGGTTATTGGTGTTGGGCTTGTCATGTCTCTTTCATGTTTTGTTAACAAAAATTATATTTTTTAAAATTACTGAATTCATATACTTATTAATAAAAAAATGTATACCTCACTCAATTTTAAAAAAATATTTGACTCTTAATATAATATTTCGAAAAATCATATTTATAAATTATTGTAAATTATCGATCATATAAACATTTACATATAAATTGACATACTTTTTATGTGGAATATAAAATGTTAAGGACATAAAAATGATACGAATAGATCCAATTATGTATGTTAGAAAGACAATTAAGTATGAATAAGATTCACCGATATTGCATTGAATAGATTTATATTAAAATTGTACTATTTATATTTTAAAAATATTTTAAATATTTTTATTAATAAAAAAACATGAGATAATTATGATTGATATACAACTTTCATGAGAAAAATTTGTTTGTCATTCTTTTTAAATTTAAAACATCATCAAGTATCAAACTACCCTTACTCATTCGCTCTTACTCTTCAATTTTTTGTCTTAGAACAAACTATAAATATTATATATGATCAACATTTAAGTATTTTGAACCCAATTAGTAATTTATATTTCTTTTTTATCCTATTTTATTAATTGTTTATTTCTAGTTTATTATGAAATATATTAAAAATATTTTTTACACTTACCCGTATTTTGTTTGTCTTTCGTATATTTTTTTCAATATATTAGTATGTATTAAATATTCTTCATACCTTCCCGTATTTTTTTGTGTTTTATAGTTTTTTTAATATATTAATTTGTAATAATATTACTCGACCCATATGAATGTCGGACCGAGTCTATTTTGTCACATATAATAATTTATGCCACTGACCAACAGTATTTGTTGATTGTATCAAGAAGATTTTAGTTTATTCTCAGTCTATCAATTATAAATATGTTGTGCTCAATACTAGGAAAAAAAATATTTTTACAATTTACTACAAAATTTTCAATTTTTATTTACTGTACTTAAATTTGATTAATATATTTTATGATGAATTAAATATTTAGAAAAAAATAATAAATTAATCAATACCCACCATAAAAAGGTAAAAATATAAAATGTTAATGACATAAAGATGATATGAATAAATCAGGTTATGAAGTCAATTAAGTATGATTAAGATTTATCGATATTGCATTGAATAGATTTATATTACAATAGATTTATATTACAATTGTACTATTTATTTAAAAAATATTGTAAATATTTTTTTTAATAAAAAAAATGAGATAATTATGATTGATACACAACTTATGAGAAATTCTTTTTTGTCAATCTTTTTAAATTTAAAACATCACTAAATATCAAACTACCATTACTCATTCGCTCTAACTCTTCAATATTTTTTGTCTTAGAACAAACTATAAATATTATATATGATCAAAATTTAAGTATTTTGAACCCAATTAGTAATTCATATTTCTTTAATATTTTTTACACTTACCCGTACTTTGTTTGTCTTTCGTATATTTTTTTTCAATATATTAATATGTATTAAATATTCTTTATACCTTTTCGTATTTTTTTGTGTTTTATATATTTTTTAATATATTAATTTGTATTAATATTATTCGACCCATATGAATGTCGGACCGAGTCTATTTTGTCACATATAATAATTTGTGCCACCGACCAACATATATTTGTTGATTGGATTAAGAAGATATTGTAGTTTATTCTCAGGCTATCAATTATAAATATGTTGTGCTCAATACTAGAAAAAAATATTTACTTTTTTTACAATTTACTACAAAATTTTCAATTTATATTTATTGTATTTAAATTTCATTAATATATTTTATTATGAATTAAATATTTAGGAAAAAGATAATAAATTAATCAATATCACTGTAAAAAAAGGCAAACGGTTTTAATATATTTTTCACTGTTGTTGCATTAATTGAATTAAAACACTGTTTTCTTTTTCACATTGATGTTGCAATGGAGAATGTGTTGTTTTTCATATTGTTGTTGCAATGGAGAATTTGATCAGAAGAACGAATGGTTGGCAAGAGATATACTAAATGAATCAAAGAACACTAATTAAAAAAATGGTAGAATTCTCACCACATTTTTTGGTTTCATTGGCATTGATCTTGGAAGAGAGTGAGAAGATAGGGAGAAATGAATCTTGAGTAATGAGTGCAGTGAGAAGATAGTGATATATGTGAAACTTTACGACACCTTCTATTTATTCTAAATATGTTCTAGAAAAATCTTTCCTTGCAAAAACTATAAACTAACACATGAGAAATGAGAAGTAACTCACTGATTTTGTTATTAATTACAGCTGTCAAAACCCAAAACCTTCTAAACTATTTTATTTTATTTTTAATTTCAATAATGCTAATTTGGGACACAAGTTAGGTAACAACCATAGTAGAAATGTTTTATTGAAAATTGTATTTTGATTTTATAAAAAACTTAAAAGTAATTTTTTTATTTTTTTCAATATAAATTTGTTATTTGTGAATTTGTTACTATATCTCTAGGAGTTTCCTTTAACTTTTATACTGTTTTAGTTTGGATTTATTGAAATATGTGCTGTCAGTGTAAATTTTTTTACATTATTAATGCATCATAACCATCTAAATGGATTAATTTAATAGAAATTAAAATAAAACTCAAATATTTTTAACAAATCAACGTTTGTGATTCGTTCGCAGTGTAAAATTTATTTAACTGCTAGTATATTTCAATTAAATTCTTTTAGTTTTGATCTTACCGGGATCAGACGATTGTCTTGGCATGTGAACTTCTTTATGTTTGGTCCACAAAAAAAGGAGGAGGGTACCTACTATACACTTTGATGCCAAAATAAGGTTCTGAGTGAAAGCAAGTGAGTAAAATGAGAACGAATGAATTACCTAACCCTCTTGTAAAAAAGGGTATTTATCGCTTCCAACGCTGAGCCAAGATCTACTATTTTGAGCTGGATTATTAGAGGTCGAATACAGGAAACTGTCAGGATCCTACGTGGTAGGACAGAGTCAGCACGTGACTCTTATCCTGGATGGATTGTCCGTAGGGTTCAGAGGAGGAAGACTGAATCTTCTGCTGGGCAGTTGACCAAGTGCTCTACATGGGACACATGGGTAGTTGACCACGTGCTCTGCGTGGGGCACCTAGGTTAAGGCTCCAACGGCCGTACGCAAATGGATGTTTTATTGGGCCTTTACGCTCGGTTGGGCCCTGGCCGACAGAGGGCCTGCTCGCGGGCCCAGTCCAGAACAAGATCCCCCTAAGTCGTTGCTTCTATTCAAAGGAGTAATGACTTTGAGTCAGTTCGGATGTCGGGAAGTACCGAGGAAACCCTGAAAAACACGTCGTGATGATGGGCATGTTTTAATCGTGGGCATTGTCTGACAGCTTTACTTGATCGGGGTAACTTCCTAATACCGCGGAGGTCTAAATGAGCACACGACTCGATGAAAGTGTTGCAATTGTGTCGAGGCGACAGGCTCGGGTATTCGTGAGTTCATCTTTGAGGATATTCGCGGACCATGTCGAGGATAGGAACTCGGGCATATGGGAGATCTTCAGAAGCAGGGTGAACCTAGTCGGAGAGCCATCCTCGATTGCACACAAGCTCATTATTTGGACGATCGTAAGCCATGTCGAGGAGACGAATCTCCAATTGTACATGTCCTCCAAAAATGTGCTTGCGGGGAGCCATGAGCTCGCGTATAGTCGAGCATCGATTATGAGATGTGAAACGTTTGATTGACCTTGTAGTACGTCTAGGAATAAGGAACGTTTGATTTGACTATGTTTTAATTTTCGGTTATGTATATTTATTTATAGGTTATCAAAATCAATCTTTTAATTTATAAAAAAACAAATTAAAAAAACTTTAAACATTTTTTATAAATTTTTTTTTAAATACAAAAAAAAATATTTTTTTAAGATAAAACAAACTAGTTCATATTATAAATATAAAAAATTAAATAAAAATAAAATATAATAATATTTTAATAAACTTATTTTATCATGTATTTGATCTACATTTAACAAAAATATATATCATTATTATATAACAATCGTAATCGTTAGTTGGTTCAGTGGTGATTGGCGCTCGACTTAGTAAAGAAGGTCATTGTCGCTACCGCGAAAATTAACAGAGTCGCCACTAACATATTTATCCTGAAAAGGAAGGGAATGCCAGTAAACCACAAAACAAAACAACGGTCTCACGACCAGAGAAAAAAGGTAAGGGAGTTGGTTACGCGAGGGGAAGGTATTAGCACCCCTCGCGCCCATCGTACTCGATGGTATCCACGCTTGTGTCTAAAACTATAGGTGTGTAAGTAAACTGCGCTAATCTGGACTAACATGCATGCAGAATGTAGGGAAAAGAAAGGATTGTGCTCGCACGGGCCCTACCCCGCTGCCTACGTATCTGTTTTGCAGAATCAGAGCTACCGTAGCTCGGCTAACTAGTTTCTATTTGTTTTGTGTTTTTTAGGTGAACAAGTTACATTCACACTCCGCTGCTCGACCTTTGGAGGCTTATGCTTGGGAATGGAGCGGAAATAACAAGCTCTTAAGAAAATAAAATCAAAGAGTGTGGTTTGTGTTTTAAAGAATGCATGAGGAAGACCTAAGCTAAGGGGGAAAGCTTGCTACCTAATGTTATCATACAAAGGGTACAAGTCTAAACTAGCCTATCAACCTACGGGGAAAAGTGAAAACAACACACAAGAATATCACACAAACGAGCTCCGCTCGTAAAGCAAACAAACCAACGGCACTAGCCGAATGGTAGAAAAGCGGTCCCGCCATAGCCAAGGGGAGCAACTCAACCCAAGTCAACCAAGCATTAGACCTCGCGAAAATGATCGGGCCATAGACAAGAGGAGCGAGTCCCTCTCAGCAACCAAGCTGTCACGGATCGTAAAGGAAAACGGTACGTGCGTACACCGAGCATCAACATCGAGCGACGCGAGCTATAGGAAAGGCGGGGGTCCGGCTACATGAACCATTTTCCTGACATACTCGATAACAAGATCTTGTGCATGTTCGGAAGCGAGCGACGCGTAGCATGCGCATACCGAACGGACTCGATGAGACTAGGCGGGGGTTGATTACTAACCCTTTCCGCGTGCCTTCCATGAGGACTTAACGGAGTGCCATATAGGACTTATTACACCGTGACTCCCTGCCGCAAAGCACAAATGTAAACACACCAACAAAAACAGAGCCTCTTTCGAGGGCTTGGCCAGATGCATGCTAAGTCCTACTTCTCATGTTATAGGATGATGCGGAAAAGCGGTAAAGCGCGAGAAAAATAAAATGAAACGGGATCAATACCAAACGGATGATGATCCGTAAACTTGAGCGAAGAGAGCAAGGAAACTAAGGATCCCGCGAGCGAGCTAGCAAAGGCAATAGCGAATGGTCAGCACACCGATTAGCCATGTAAGCAAACAAGGGTCGACATGTGCGTCGAGCATAATCACAATACACCTGCAAGAGGAACCAGCAATCCAAACAAGCAGATATAAAGCAATAGGATCGTGTCTCCAGGATGAGAACACGACACGAGTGAATGAAACTGTGTCTCGCAAATGAAGCAGAACACTCAAACAATGAGCGTCGATCGGTGACTGTGGTGGTCGTTTTTTTTACCTCCCCGTTTCACTTGGGAAGACGGCACGCTAGACCCTTCACGCGAAATTTGGAAGGAGAATGCGCCCGTGGTGGGAGGAATTTTGTTTCAGTTCTTCCTACGATATCACACGAACTTTCTTATTTGTCCTACGAGTAGGAAAGGGGAAAAAAGATCTCAACTAAACCCTAGGAGTTTGCTAAGTGTGGGGATTTACACCTAGACTAGAAATTCTGGAGTCCGGGAGGTCGGTTATACATAGGGAAGTGTTTAAACACCCTACATATCTGTAGTACTCTACAGGAACCTTCTCTGTGTCATTGTGATTGTGTTTGCTGCTACTGATTGGGAAAGTTTCTCCTTTGTGTTAGGAGAAGGAATTGAATTGATTAAAGAAAGAAAGACAGACAGACTGACTATTTTTGGTATTTTATTAGCTCGCTGAGATTCCTTGTGAACCTCATGCCTACATATCCCTAGTGGAAGTCAGAGCTTAATGTAGTTCGGGGAACTAACTAGGGAAATTAATGATTTTTGGTGCCTTGCTTGAAGCTCAAGGTTGAAGCTTGAATTAAATCTCTGTTTACAGTAAAGAGACATGAAATCATCTTTACAGAGAGGTATTTGTACTATTCTACCACAAACATTTAAAGGAGTGACAGAATAACTGAATTCATTTCATTCAAGAGGGGGACCTTACTTGTGTATGTGCAAGTATACCAGTCAAATGCCTCTTAAATGAAAGAAAGATGCTCATCCAAATTAGGGAAAGTTACCACATGTCTGGGTTTTACTGCCAGCTCATGCCTTTCAAAATCCTAAATGGGAGACTTGATTAAAATTGAAATTGAAATGGAAATGTTTGTTTGTTTGAATGTGGTAGAGTAGTAAAAATATCTCTCTATAGAGATAAGCTATGTCTATCTACTGTATAAAAGGTTTGACTTTAGCTGGCTTGTATGAGGCCCAAGCTTGAGGCTTTTTGATTGATTTATTAATATTATTGACTCTGGGAGATGACTCCATTGAGGATTAATTACAGGGTATTTTTGTGTTCTGTACAAAGCCCAGAATTGAGGCTGACTCTATTTGGAGAGTGTTTATTTTGATGGATTTTTATTTGGTGTTCTGTATAAAGCCCAGAATTGAGGCTGACTCTAGCTAGGAAAAAACATTATTTTCTGCCTTGTACAAAGCCCAGGGTTGTGGCTGACTCTAAAATAAACTGAGTATGGATGACTCTATGGGGAAAAGATCCTATGTGTTAGGAATCTTTGACTCATGAAATATGGTTTAATCTGCCTTGTACAAAGCCCAAGGTTGTGTCTACTGAATGATGAAGAACTCACTGGGGAGACTCTATTATATGCCTTGTACAATGCCCAAGGTTGAGGCTGACTCTTGACAGGGGAGTTTTATTGTTTGGTGCCTTGTATGAAGCCCAAGGTTGAGGCTAACTGTTTTTGTTGGTTTTGACTCTACTGAGGAGATTTTATTTATTAAAAGACTGTTTTTCTTTAGAAGCTAACCCTTTCCAGGGATTTTGACTCAGCTGGTGAATTTGTCTGTTAAAAGAGTGACTTTATCATGTTTTTTGGAGGCTGACCCTTTCCAGGGGTTTTGACTCTTTTGGGGAAATTATCTCCTAAGAGAATGAATATTTGGTTTTGAAAGACTGATGTTGGAGGCTAACCCTTTCCAGGGGTTTTGACTCTTTAAACAGATTTTTATTAATTGACTTTGGAGGCTAACCCTTTCCAGGGGTTTTTATTAAAATGAAGGAATGATTTTGGAGGCTAACCCTTTCCAGGGATTTTGTTAAGATGATAGCAGAAAGATTATCTAGTGGAGACTTCTTGTTTAAAGCCCAAGATGAAGGCTGACACTTTGAGGATAAGCACACATAGATCCTAGACTCTACTAAGGAAGATTGATGAAGATAAGGGTGACAGAGACTGTCCATGTCTCTCATTCCAAAAGGTGTACTCAATGTGAAATTGAGACAAACTTAGCTTGTTTAAAGTCTGGTTTAAATTGGAAGAAACTCAACAGGGTATGTTAAAAGGTGACTAAAGACCTGTTCCTATGTTTATAAGAAACCTGATGGGTCCTTGTATACAAGCTCAAGAGGAAGCTGGAAATGCTTTTAAGAAGCCTGTGGGTCCTTGTACAAAGCCCAAGAGGAGGCTAATCGAGGGTCCTTGTTATAGCACAAGAGAAAGCTATGTAGTTTTGAACTTATTTTGGCTCTAAGCAAATGGGTAAGAGGTTTCACCGGGAATAATTCCTCTTTGGGTGGATGTGTCCTATTTTTTTGGATTCTAAGGTTTTTGCCAAGATGTTTCACCGGGAATAATTCATCTTGGGGATTTGAACTACAGATCTCTAATTAGGAAAGAGCCTTCACCGGGAAGACATTCTCAATCCTAGGTCATATTCCTATAATATATATATAGTTTAACTGTCCTAGGGTTTATACTCAAACGTAGTTCTAAACTAATATATATGCACAGTTTATATTTGACAGTAATTTAAATAAAGACTGTAAATTGAAAGCTTGTAAAGCCTAACCTGGATGGAGTGGAGGCCTTTGGAGAAGTATGTACAGAGCCTCAACAATATTTTTGTTGTTTTGTTGATAACAATTGAATATTTATTATAAACAGTTAAGGGTTTTTGAAAACAGAAGAAGTGAAGATGGACAAAGGTCACATAGGTATCTGAAGAGTTTCACCGGGAATAATGCCCTTCAAATACCAGAAGAATGTTTTGAAAACAGAAAGAAGATTTTGAAAATACAGTTTTGAAAACAAGCTAAGAAGAGAAGGTGTTTGGGACTTACACTCTATTAGAGGCCCAGTACTTTACAGTACTGGTTACAAAAGCAGTTTGAAAATGATTTGAAATGGTATAAGGTTTTGTTGTTTGAAAACCTTAATCATCCGTTTAATCGGAGACTGGTAATAGCTTTGAAAATTGACAAAAGTCAACTTAATTAAGGTAAAGAATAAAGATCTATGCCTAATTAAGACCTAAACAAATAGGGTTTTATCATGAGCTTATTCACAAAATAAATAGGTTAAAATAACATGACAATATATATTTAAAGTATAAAAAAAACACTTAAAAACATACTATTTTAAACCTAATTAAAATACATGAAATAAATAATATTTTTATGATTTTTTTGATTATTCACAAAATAGATATATTAAATGACAAGTGTGTGAAAAATAAAGTGAAAATAAATTAATTTGATAGGTTAAATAATTGGTTGAAGTTGTGAAGAAATCAAATGGAAAAAAGTGGTAAAAAATAGGGTTTTGTCACCAACCAGGTTTGAACCCACGCCCTTTATGTTACCAGCCCAAAACAACACCACTGAGCCAGCGCGCGCTTAGTGACAAAAGAATGGTTCCATTGCAAATCATACATTACTCAAGTGCATAGAAGCAATAAAAGAGAAATAAAATCAAAAGGTCTGGGGCGAGGGGGATTCGAACCCCAGACCTTGGGCACGCGCAACACACAAACACTCTTTACCACTGGGCTATCACGTTTTAGTCGTTTATAAGACAACTATCACTCAAAATAAAATAAACTCTTTCCTGAATTTGAATTTTTGCGCGCCACCACCATTGTCATCTTCAACCTCTAGCTTAGAATTTTTGAAAATCTGAACTCTCTCAACTCTCAACCATTTGCAACGATGTAAAGACCAAACTTGCTCTAAATTCACTCACGATTCTAAATATGTAACTAACATAGATTTATATTAACTACATCTAACTAATTTACCAGAAATCGTGAAGAACCCTAAAATTTAAAAATCAAATTAAATGACTATACTAAAAGATAAATGAATGATGATAGAGGGTTTTCAATCCTCTGATGATGCTGAACAAGATAGAATCGAGCTATATCATAAAGAGTGCTTAAATTAAAGAGGTGGAGTTCAGAAACTTACCTCTGAAAATGGAGGTCGTGAGGATGATAGAGAGCAACTGGGCTTGTATGAATGATCCCAAAAGCTTCCTTGGGACTCAGTGATGCTAACTGAATGCTTGTTGTAAACTCAATCCTTCTGAATTGTTCTATGGACCTCCCTCGATTTGAGCTTCAAGTGAACATGGAGAGTGATGATTCTTGAGTTACAGATGAGCTGCAGCCATCTGAACAGCTTCACTACCTCCTATGGAACGTGCCTGGATGCTTGGCTCGATTGGAAACCTTCTGAATTGCACTATGGACCTCCAACTGCAACAGCTTCAAAGTGAGAGCAACAATGGTGTTCCTCCACTTACAGAAATGATCCAGGTGCTTGGATCACCTCAAATGACCTCCCTTGAGATGTTAGAATGCTTACTTTCCAAAGATAAGCTCTGGTTTGAAGAAAACGATTCTTCTTGCCAAAGAACTTTGAAAAACAATAAGCATGAGAAGAGAAAGAGAAAGCAAGGAATATGGTTGCTTTGGTGTGTTTTTCTACTGAAGTATGCCCTCCTATTTATAGGCAAATGAATGCTGATCAATTGGCTGTGGTCAGCTTGCTTAATGAAAGAAGTTTGGTTCCTTAGCCAAGAAGAAATTTTGAAAAGATCCTAAATGCAATGATGCATTTTCGGGCTAGCTTCCCCTATCCATTGATTTTATCTGATCTTGGGGAACATTTCAGATGCAAAGTGAGCTCTAATTGGTTGGTGAGAAGATTCCTTGGGTGATTCATCAATTTGCCATAAATTCACAAATGTAATCATTACATAATCACATGTTCTTGTTTTAGGAATCTTCTTCAATTATCATGGCATGGTGAAAATGAATGCATGGTATGTTTTCATATGTGTTATGGGTCGTGTAGCATCCATATTTGAGGTCATGTGCACAAAATTTCAAAATTCCAAAATGATGCATGACCTATAATTTCACTTCATGAGGCCAACTTTGAACAAGCATAACTCTTAGCTCAAAATGAATTTGGAGAAGGTTGAACACAATTTGGAAAGCCCTAAACATCTACTTCAAATCATTAGTTTGGAGGTTCTTCAAAATCCTTTGGCAAATTTGTGAAAAATGAGGCCAAAGTTGGAAGAAAACTAGGTTAAAACACTTTGAAAAATTTCTAAGTGTTTATGACCTAAAACTCCAAAATTTCCAAAACTCTTAAATGATTGATCTTTTGAAAAAAGTTCCTTTGTAAGATGTTGTTTTATTTTGCAAGATCTACAACTTTCATGTTGGAAGTTTTTTGAGTTGTGTAGGTGAAATTTTGAGTTCCCACAATGCCCTCAAAAACCCTAATTCCCGACTTTTTGCTCCTTGAAGATTCTTCTTGAATTTCTTTGGTCAAATGACTTTAATATCCATATATTGATGATATTGATCCTTGAAAGTCATGGTTTGACCAAAAATCTTAAAAGTCAAAGGTGAACCCATACAGTTGACTTTTTCCAGATAAGGTGAAATTTTGGACTTTTGTGTAGAATCAAGATCTTCTCCTCAAATGAATGATGTAAATGGATTATATTGAGGTAGTAGAGGTTCTTGAATCATGTCTTGAGTTTTGGATCCATGCCCTGATTAAAAGTCAACTATCCTGGTGAATTAGGTCAAAAACCCTAATTGTCGACCATATGAAAATAATGACTGTAGACCTTGAATTGAGGTGTGATGTCCAGTGGATCTTGTCATATGAGTTATTTAAAAATGATTGATGTCTTTGAATGATCCCCTGGGGCTTTTTAGGGTTTCCCAAAGGTGATCCCTGATTTTAGTCCTTGATAGGCTAAAAAACCCTAGTCTGGTGACCTGAGTAAACCTGTACTCAGATGACTGGGTGTCTAATCAATCATAGGTGAAATAATGAAGCTCTTGAGTCTCATGATTGTATTAGAGACTAATCCTTCTATTGATTGATCCTTTGCCTGAGTTTTCTTGTTTTTGAGCATCCTCGATTAAATGCCAGATGAAGAAGTGACTGCTCTGGGTACTTGCTTTGACCTGATGAAAATCCTAAAGATATGTCATCTCAGGGGGGTCAAAAATTAGGGTATAACAGATGCCCCTATTTAAGTTTCTTTTATCTGGAGGGAGAGAGATTGATATCTCGATCTCTCCTGCGTAAAAGAGACTTAAATATCGAGGAATGCCCGAATTTTGGGCGCTCCTGAGATGTTGTAATTGATAAAATCTTTGCATGACTTTGATCCCGTTGTCGCACTCGGCGGGGATGAGGAGACAAACTCCTATAGAAATACTTGATGTGGACTCTGGCGAATGGATGGCAGTGTAGGATGCGTAATCCATCTTCTTTAACTAAGTGTTGATACTTAGAAAAAGGTAAACAACCTCCCTCTTGTTTCGGATGTCCATATCTCGAAACTGGTCTTAGTTGCGTTTGGACAACATCTCAGATAAAGAGAAAATTTCCAAAGGTCTGTTTCCTCATCAAACTTCTCATCAGCACTTGGAGATGAGATACCATTTGACGGTAATAAAGAAACTTCAAGGGTTTGTTTCCTCATCAAACTTCTTACCAGCACTTGGAGGTAAGATACCATTTGACGGTAAATAAAGAAACTTCAAAGGTTTGTTTCCTCATCAAACTTCTTACCAGCACTTGGAGGTAAGATACCATTTGACGGTAAATAAAGAAACTTCAAGGGTTTGTTTCCTCATCAAACTTCTTACCAGCACTTGGAGGTAAGATACCATTTGACGGTAAATAAAGAAACTTCAAAGGTTTGTTTCCTCATCAAACTTCTTACCAGCACTTGGAGGTAAGATACCATTTGACGGTAAATAAAGAAACTTCACCATCTTCCCTTTTGACTTGGCATCTTTGAAAGATTGTCATGTGGGCCCGCGCTCTTTTGAGGGGCTAATGACTTTGTTTGGAGGTAGGGGTGGAAATAGGCTAGGCTAGACTAGGCTTTAGAAGGCCTGAGCCTGGCCTACGATAAACTTAAAAGGCCTAAGCCTGGCCTACGGCCTATCATAGGCTCAGTTTTTTGGCCTGGCCTGGCCTTTTTAAAAGCCTGGCCTGGCCTGAAAGCCTATTTAAAAAGCCTGTATCTCATTAAAGTTTTCAATTAATCTATATAACTTAAGAAGTCTTGTAGGTCATATATAAGTAAACCTATTTAGCATTTGTTTTATATATATATATATATATATATATATATATATATATATATATATATATATATATATGTATATATATATATATATATATATGAGGAGGGATCAAATTACACCCGAAGAGTTACACCACGAGTTACACTCGTTCAAAAACTACATCTTAAATTAATATTTTTTAAATTCAACCGTTGGATTGAAACATAATATCGTATAGATCATACCTATAAAGTTTGAGCTTAATCTATAATGATTTACTATATCATCAAGATATCCAAATATTAACGTCAAAATGAGCTTTCATATAACGTTAATTTTGATGTAATCCAATGACATAGTAAATCATTATAGATTAAGCTCAAACTTTATAGGTATGATCTATATGATATTATGTTTCAATCCAACGGTTGAATTTAAAAAATATTAATTCGAGATGTAGTTATTGAACGAGTGTAACTCGTGGTGTAACTCTTCGGGTGTAATTTGATCCCTCCTCTATATATATATATATATATATATATATATATATATATATATATATATGGGGTAGCCTATTTAGCTTTTTTGTCCTAATATATATATACATACAAGAACCAACTTATTTAACATATTTCTAATATATATAAAAATATAGGCCGGTCTATAAGGCTTCATAGGCTTTTTTAATAGCCTAAGCCTGGCCTATTTAATAAAATAGGCTTTTAAAAAAGCCTAAGCCTGGTCTCTTTATTAAATAGGCCTGGCCTGGCCTAGGCCTATGTAGGCTAGGCCGTAGGCCCCTGTAGGCCGGCCTGGCCTATTCCCACCCTTATTTGGAGGTGGACGAACTGTTTTCGGGGTGAAAACCAACATTTATTGTCCTCTTGAATGTTTAACAGACAAACTGTCTTTCCTTGGGGAAAGACTACCATTTGTTGACTCAGCTGGGGATCATGAACTATCTTCTGGACGAAGACTACCATTCACTGTTTCTGCTGGGGGATCACTTGTTGATCTGCTGGGAGATTCTGAATTATTTTTTTGATGAAAAAGTGGCATCTCTTGACCTTGCTGGGGAAATACCAAACTGTTTTTCAGGAGGAAAAACTGCCACTTGTCAATTATGTCGAGGAATCCATATTTCTTTAGAGAAGAGAACCGCTTATCGACCCTGTAGGGAATTCCAAAAATGCGAAACAGACTATCTTATCTGAAGAAGATTGTCGAGCGTCGCTCTGCAGGAGATTCTCAGTTGGGGAATTCCAAAAGTGAACAAACTATCTCTTTGAGGGAGACTACCATCTGTTGACTTGCTTGGAGAGATCCTTGTGTATGAACTGTGGTCTCGAAGGAAAAAGTTTCTTCGGAACTTGCAGGGGAAACTTGAGTTCATGCCTCCATGAATCGGGCATTCACATGATCAAAGCCTGACTCGACTATGCAGTTATGATGTAATGTATGCATGAATATTATGACAATTATAAAATGTAAAGTGAATGTGAATAGAATTGTCACAAATGTAAAATCCTATGATACGACTTGAATTCTTGTTGATCAGAAGATGTCCTCTTCTTGCAGTTCGAACTCTGCCGGGAATACCTGGTTATCAGTTGTCCGCTGTCCGAAGTGAGTAATATGAATTGCAGTAAAGATCCGTCATCGGGAGATGTTCGCAAAGCGACCTCATGGGGAAATCTTGATTCCCGGAGTCTCAACCGTTCTTGGAGCAACTGTTTGCATTCTTCCTACTGTTTGTAAACCTTAGAAAGAAATTTCACCTTTATTTTTGCAAGTAAATTCATTTTATTTTATGAAAACAATTGTTTCAAGAAAATGACTGTTTAAATTTAAAATGCATTTCAAGAAACTGAATAAGACTAGATTGCAAGGAAAAGCACAAGGCTCAAATTATTATATATGGAATGGTAATCAGCCAAATGCTTGATTCCATGGAGTATTTACAAAGTTGGAAATTGGTAATTTTCGGGAAAAGGGCTACGATGAAACGTGACGACCGTTATCTTTCCCTTCCACTCCAAGTTGCGCTGTATTCGTGCTTTGTAGAAGATGACCTACTGCTGATGAATACTCCGCTATGGATTTTTGAATGATCAAGTTTGTCCTGAACACAGTTACTTGCCATATATCCCTAACTTTTGCGTAAACTACCCCTTTCGGGTTTTAAGTCTACCGGGATTGATTATTTATTTTTTTTATGTCTCTAATTTTTGCCTGAATCGCCCTTTCGGGTTTTCGATTCACCGAGACGCTCTTTTTTGCCTAAGCCGCTCTTTGCGAGTTTTCAACTTAGCGAGCTGTTCTTTTTTTTTTTGTTTATTTAGGCGAAGTATTTCTTGACTGCGTCGACGTTCACAGGACGGGTGAATTCTTCTCCATCCATAGTCGTGAGTATTAAGGCTCCTCCTGAGAAAGCTCTCTTGACCACGTAGGGACCGTCATAATTGGGAGTCCATTTCCCTCTCGAATCTGTGAGAAAAGATTGAATCTTTTTGAGTACAAGGTCGCCTTCTTTGATTGTGCGAGGTTGAACCTTTTTGTCGAAAGCTTTCTTCATTCTTTGTTGATATAGCTAACTGTGGCATAAAGCTGTCATGCGCTTTTCTTCGATTAAGTTCAATTCATCGAATCTGCTTTGACACCACTCGGCTTCTGTTAATTTTGCCTCCATCAAGACTCTCATTGATGGTATCTCAACCTCTATTGGTAGGACTGCCTCCATGCCATATACAAGGGAGAAAGGAGTTGCTCCGGTCGAAGTACGTACTGATGTACGGTAACCATGAAGAGCATACGGGAGCATTTCATGCCAATCTTTGTAAGTGATGACCATCTTCTGAATGATTTTCTTGATGTTTTTGTTAGCTGCTTCTACAGCTCCATTCATCTTTGGTCTGTAAGGAGATGAGTTGTGATGTTCAATCTTGAATTCTCCACAAAACTCCTTCATCATTTTGTTATTCAAATTTGACCCATTGTAGGTGATTATCTTGCTAGGAATGCCGTAGCGACAGATGATGTGATTCTTGATAAACCTGACGACAACTTGTCTTGTAACGTTTGCATATGAAGCTGCTTCAACCCATTTGGTGAAATAGTCTATAGCTACTAAGATGAAGCGATGTCCGTTGGACGCTTTTGGCTCGATCATTCCAATCATGTCGATTCCCCACATGGAGAAAGGCCAAGGGGAAGAGAGTATGTTGAGAAGAGATGGTGGCACATGAATTCTATCGGCGTAGATCTGACATTTGTGACACCTCTTTGCGTACTGGTAGCAATCTGACTCCATTGTCAGCCAATAATATCCTGCTCTCAGTATTTTCCTTGTCATGGTGTGTCCATTGGTGTGAGTACCAAAGGAACCTTCATGTATTTCTCTCATGAGTATTTTTGCTTCTTTCCTGTCAACGCATCTGAGCAGAACCATGTCGAAGTTTCTCTTGTACAGAACATCTTCGTTCAGGAAGAATCTACAAGTTAATTTTCTCAAAGTCTTTCTATCTTTCTTTGACGCCCCAAGAGGGTACTCTTGCTTTTGAAGAAAGTTCTTGATGTCGTGATACCACGGTTTGTCGTTGATGATTGCTTCTACTGTGAAAACATGAGCGGGCCTATCCAGGCGCATAACATCGATTCGAGGAATGTCATTCCAATGATTTATCCTAATCATGGAAGAGAGTGTGGCTAATGCATCAGCCAAGTTATTTTCTTCACGAGGAATGTGATGAAAATCTACCCTGTCGAAGAATGGTAATAATCTTCTCGCGTAGTCTTTGTAAGGAATTAGCCCTGGTTGGCGTGTTTCCCATTCTCCTTTGATTTGATTGATGACCAAAGCAGAATCTCCATATACATCCAAGTGCTTGATTCTTAAATCCATGGCTTCTTCGAGACCCATGATGCAAGCTTCATATTCAGCCTCGTTGTTTGTACACTTGAAAGTTAATCTGGCAGTAAATGGAATATGGGTACCTTGAGGTGTAACAATAATTGCCCCAATTCCTCGTCCATAAGCATTGACAGCTCCGTCAAAGATTAAGCCCCACTGGGATCCTATCTCAGGTCCTTCGTCTGGTAGTGGCTCGTCGTAATCTTTCATCTTGAGGTACATGACGTCCTCGTCTGGAAAGTTAAAATTGGTTGATTCATGACCATTGGGTGGCTGGTGAGCCAGGTGCTCAGCTAGAATGCTTCCTTTCACGGCTTTCTGTGCGTGATACTCAATGTCATATTCTGATAACAACATCTGCCAACGGGCAATTCTCCCAGTTAAGGCAGGCTTCTCAAAGATGTACTTGATTGGATCCATATGAGAGATCAAACAAGTAGTATGTCGAATCATGTACTGGCGGAGACGCTTGGCAGCCTAGGCCAAAGCACAACACGTCTTCTCGAGCATGGAGTAGCGGGATTCACAGTCAGTGAATTTCTTGCTTAGGTAGTAAATGGCATGCTCTTTTCTTCTCGTCTCGTCTTGCTGTCCAAGGACACAACCCATGGAGTCTTCTAAGACGGTTAAGTACATTATCAAAGGTCTTCCTTCTACTGGAGGAGACAAGATGGGTGGTTCGAGCAGATATTCCTTAATGCTGTCGAACGCTTTCTGACAATTGTCTGTCCAGACGCAACTTTGATTTTTCCGTAGAAGTTTGAAAATAGGAGCGCAAGTTGCAGTCATGAGATATATGAATCTCGAGATGTAATTCAGACGTCCAAGAAATCCTCTAACTTGTTTCTCGGTTCTGGGTGAAGGCATTTCTTGAATTGCCTTGACTTTGTCTGGATCTACTTCAATTCCTCGTTTGCTGACAATGAAACCAAGGAGTTTTCCTGAGTAGACACCAAAGGTGCACTTGTTGGGATTCAGGCGAAGCTGAAACTTCTGTAAGCGTTGAAATAACTTTGTCAGATTCTGTATGTGATCTTCTTCATTTTCTGATTTGGCAATCATGTCGTCCACATAGACTTCCACTTCCTTATGCATCATATCATGGAAAAGTGTAGTCATGGCTCTTTGATAAGTTGCCCCTGCGTTCTTTAGTCCAAAAGGCATAACACGATAGCAGAACGTGCCCCAGGGGGTGATGAAAGTTGTTTTCTCCATGTCTTCAGGTGCCATTTTGATTTGGTTGTATCCTGAAAATCCGTCCATGAATGAGAAAACTTTGGATTTTGCTGTACTGTCTACCAACATATCAATATGTGGTAAAGGAAAATTATCCTTAGGGCTAGCTTTGTTCAAATCTCTGTAGTCGACGCACATGCGGACTTTTCCGTCTTTCTTAGGAACGGGAACAATGTTAGCTAACCACTGAGGGTATTCTGAAGTGACGAGGAAACCTGCGTTGATCTGCTTTTAAACTTCCTCTTTGATTTTCATGGCCATCTCCGGATGAGTTCTTCTCAATTTTTGTTTGACCGGAGGGCATTCTGCTTTTAATGGCAAGTGATGCTCCACTATACTGGTATCCAACCCTGGCATATCTTGATAAGACCAAGCGAAGACATCTGAGAATTCTTTGAGCAGTTGTATCAAACTCTCTCTGATCTCTGAACTGAGCGAAGCTCCAATCTTAACCTCTTTTCTGTTTCCATCGGAACCAAGGTTAATGATCTCTAGAGGCTCATTGTATGGCTGAATGGCCTCTTCCTTTTGTTGAAGTAATCGTGAAATTTCCTTTGATATTTCTTCGTCTTCTTCTTCCTCTGCCTCGAATACAGGAAACTCAAAGCTTGGAGAAGTCATACGGTCGCACGTTTCAACGGGGTATTTTATGATTAATCTGCATATGTGTGATAAGTTTTATTTAGACAACGAGGGAAGACTCGGTGTATGCAGTTAATGGAATATTTGATGTTTTTTAAGGATGTTTTTTAGGATTACCAATTTCCGAAAAAAGAAAAGGGAAAACTAAACGAAGGAACAGAATGACATTTTTATTTATTTGACAGTCATTTCTTGAAACAAAGACCCTATAAAACAAAACTCTATTGCTTTGGGCGAAGCAAAGAGGGACATTTTCCTAAGAAATAGTAAAATGAAAAGCCCTATGAAACATCTCTTCACCCTGGGCTATGGTGAGAGGACAAAATAATGGTGAAAGTTCCTACTTAGGAGTGCGAACAACAGTTGAAACTTCAACAGCTGTCCAATAGTGGCGAACCCCATTGTGCACTAGGTAATCTGGAACCTTAGGCTTAAGCTGGCCTGTGGTAGGTCTTGATTTACCAACCACTGTCTTTGCAACACTCAGACGATCTTCTTCTACTTCAGCAGACTGAGCGGTGTGAGCATACCCATTTCCAAGTGGAGTATGTCGAACTTTCTTTTGAGGAAACTTCCAATCTTCTGAATGGAGAGACTCGTTGTCGGAGACACTTTCGAGATCATCCTCTTCTGTATTTTGGTCTTGCTCTTCTCCCAAGATGGCATTGACTAGATATGTGAACTCTAGATCCGTAGCCTCGGAAGGTGACTTGGGGATACAATCCTCAATGATGATTTCGCCAGTCGATGATGATGAATAGCAAGGGTTATACATCTCTTTTGGCTGAGAGAGGTACTCAAAATCACTGTTCCATCCAGTTGGAACAATATCTTCAAGAGAGATTCTTGAACTTTCAGGAGCAAAGTATTTCACCATGTAGTCGAATTTTCCGCTTGGTTCTCCTAATGTATCCCAAGTCTCTTCGGGGATAGGAGGAACTTCTTCTGATGAACCATGACTTCTGGTGGTGAAGCTGTCAGTAACTTCATCACTGCTTGGTTGAGTCTTACTTTCAGATCCCTTAGTCGGATAACAGCAAGGTGACTCAGACTCTGGTAGGGAGATGTATCCTGCTTTGTTAAGATAGGATAACCATTCCTCTTCATCGGTGTTTTCCGTACCGATGGTATTGACTGTTTGTTGAACGGGTTGAAGAAAACCTCCACTGCAGAAAGTTTCTTGAATTGGGAGAACTACCTCAATCCCTGGGATAGCTCTTGATGATGTTGGAAAGAATCCAATTCCCGTTCTGTTCTTGTTGTTGGTAGGAATATTAATGTGCCCCCAACCACTGGTAGTGCCATCCTTTACAACTTGGATTGCATCTCTGTAGGAAGAAATAGACGCTGCTTTCTCCTTTCCTTTGTCTAAGGAAAGTGCTTGGAATTTAGTTCCAACAACTTCTTTTGGTTCTATGTCGGAGAATGATGACAGGTTGCTGACGATCAGAGCTCGTTCTCCACATACGGTTACCAATTTTTCATTTCTTATGAACTTCAGTTTTTGATGAAGTGTTGAAGTAATTGCCCCAGCCTCATGAATCCATGGGCGACCTAGCAAACAACTGTATTACGCTGGGATATCCATAACTTGGAAAGTGATTCTGAACGTCTGAGGTCCAATAGTTATAGGAAGATCCACTTCTCCGAAAACTGACTTTCTTGATCCATCAAATGCTTTGACGATGACATGACTTTTTCTTAGAGGGTAATCTTCAAAAAATAATCTTGATAATGTTGTTTTAGGCATGACGTTGAGAGAGGATCCATTGTCTATTAGGACTCCTGTGAGTACATCACCCATGCAGCCAACTGAGATGTGAAGTGGAAGATTGTGGTCCACTCCTTCTTCAGGAAGATCTTCGTCACAGAAACTAAGGCTAGTTCCTGCGGAGATGTTGGCAATGATGTTGTTGAATTGGCTTATAGTAACACTTGGTTCTACGAAAGCTTGTTCCAAAACTTTCTGTAGAGCTTCCCTATGAGCTTCAGAACTCAATAGCAGGGAAAGAACAGAAATCCTAGACGGAGTATGTAGTAATTAATCTACAATGTTGTATTCACTCCTCTGGATTAACTTCAAGATCTCATCATTTTCTTTCGCTTGAACAGCATTGGTCGGATGATTGTCTTGCCTATGTGGTACTTCCTCCGAAGGTTTCTCCACATTTTCTATTGTTCTGTTGAAGACTCGTCCACTTCTGGTGACTCGACCAACATCAGCGATGTTGACAACAGACAGTAATGGTATTTCCTTACCATTTTCAATGAATGTAGCATTGTACTTGTATGGTATAGCCTTGCTAGACTCATACGGTACAGGACCTGGTAAGTAGATGACTAGTGGAGCAATTGCTGTCTTCCTGCTATCATACTTAACTTGCATTGGTTCAACTTGATTAATTTGAGGAGATACGGTAAAGACTTCATCATCTTCTCTGTTGGCAAGAACAGTAATGGTATTGTCATCCATCAGCTTTTGAATGTCGTTGCGAACACGCAAACATCCTTGTGAATTTCTTCGACAAATTCTGCATCTACTGTAAGGATGGAAATCCGTTCCAAAGTAGGCAAGTCCATTTAAAGTTTTATGGAACCTGACTACCGATCCTTCAAGATCTTCAACTTTGTAGATTTTGTATTCTCCTGGACATCCTTGAACCATGTTGATGTCATGTTCAGTTCTGACTCGGATATGTTGAATCCATCCTAAGTCCATTTGTTCTTGTAATGCAGCTTGAACTACGGCACATCCTTGATTATTCTTTGGACAAATATCGCACGTGAAGTAGTTGTGAGGTGGTACATGGCCATACCCAGCTTGTTTAGCGTGCATCTTGACAAGATTTTCCCCTATCTGACGAATGTCGTAGATTTGAATGACGTTAGGGAGTTGATCTATCAGATTTACTGAAGCTTCTTTATGCTGCGGCAAAGGATTTGCTTGGACGTTTGGATTAGTATCTTTGAAGGATAGCATTCTGCTCTTCACTAATCGTTGGACGTCAATCTTGAAAGGGAAACAGTTCTCAATATTGTGACCTGGTGCCCCCTGATGATAGGGACAAGATTGGTCAGCCTTATACCATGGTGAGGAACTGTTTGTAGGATTCGGAGGACTCCTTGTCTGAATGAGTCCTTTTGCCAGTAGTGTTGGAAACAATTCCGCATACGGCATTGGTACTGGGTCAAAGGCAGGATACCTTGGAGCCCGATTGTTGTAATTTGGAGGTCGAACCTGCTGCTGAGGTTGTTGCGACCTTTGTTGAATTTGTTGTTGCGAGACCTGAGGTTGATAAGCTGACGCTGAGTTAACAACCGGAGTTATTGTTGCAACTTGAGGTTGGAATTTCTTCTTGATTTTGTGCAAGACATTGCTGACATCTTGATCTTTTTTCTTCTGGAAAGAACTTCCATACTTCCTTGGACCAACAGAAGATTCTGGCTCTTTGTTCAAGCGTCCTTCCCGAACTGCTTCTTCTAAACGTACACCCATGTTTACCATCTCGGTAAAGTCACTTGGTGCACTTGCAACCATTCGTCCGTAGTAAAATGGGCTCAAAGTCTTGAGATAGATTTTTGTCATTTCTTTCTCTTCAAGTGGTGGACAAATTTGAGCAGCAACTTCACGCCATCTCTGAGCGTATTCCTTGAAGCTTTCTCTATCCTTTTGAGTCATGGCCCGGAGTTGATCTCTGTCGGGAGCCATATCCAGATTGTACTTATACTGTTTGACGAAGGCCTCTCCGAGGTCTCGAAAAGTACGGATCTCTGAACTGTCCAAGTTCATGTACCATTTGAGTGCAGCACCAGTTAGGCTGCCTTGAAAATAATGAATGAGCAATTGTTGATTATCAGTCTGAGTTGACATTCTTCGAGCGTACATTACGAGGTGACTTTGTGGGCATGAATTCCCTTTGTACTTCTCGAAATCTGGTACTTTGAATTTGTGAGGAATCTTAACATTTGGAACCAGACAGAGGTCTGCAGCATTCTTTCCAAATAGATCTTGTCCTCGAAGAGTCTTGAGTTCCTTCTGCATTTGCAGAAATTGTTCCTGGAACTCGTCCAATCTTTCATACACGCCAGCATCCTCACTTGGAGCGTGATGATATACTTGTCCGCCCTGCGGGGGAAAAGTATGCATAATCGGTCGTGGAGAAGCCATGACAGCAGATCTTGGAATCTCAGCATTCTGTTGTGTGAAACCCATTGCCGTTGCTCTTGGAACTTCAATTTCCAGAGGTTTGTAACCCTCCGGTGGACGCATATCCATGGTGACTTTTGGAGCTTCAGAAACTGGGGGTATGTACCCTTCTGGAGTAAAGTTATACGGCATGCCCCAAGGTCGATCAGGCGGCATGGTATACTGAGGAATAGGAGTAGAAACAATCTCGGAAACCACAGTCTTTTGTGGTTCTTCTGGCGTTGGTCGATTATGCGCAACTACCAGGGCTTCTACCATACTATTGAGTCTTTCAACAGTACCTTTGAGAGTATTAATCTCTTCCCTGAGTTCTTCATTTTCTTGCTCAAAGTCTTCCATTCTTTTCTTGCGACTTGAACGAGTGTTGTATGGATGAGACAGCTTGAAAGTCTTGGTTCACCTCCTTCTCCTCCTCTCTTTCTGGAGAAAGGAAAGTGACTATTAGATCCGCGACAATTCTCGTGTCAGTGCGTACGACTAAAGCGATGTATGATATGCAATTAAGTTAATATTTTTCAAGGAAACACCATAATTACGTTATGAAACATCAAACTTTTATTAATTAAGCGAAAACGCCGTTTTTTACACACTTTGAAAAGGGAAATACAGAGAAACTGAGAGAAAGGACTCTAAAACTTTGACGAATAGCCGCCTTCACGTTCTAACATCTTCTTCTGTTTCTTGAGCTGAGCGTTCTCTGACGTGAGCTGATCGATGATCCAGGAAGCAGGAGGGATATGATGAGAAAGTGACGATTGTGTCACTTGTCGATCGGGCACTTCAAGTAACTCATCCTTCCTTCTTAGGATGTTATGAATCTCAACGTTTTCCGTGTTGACGATTCGATACTTGTTCTTCCAAGCATTCCTTTCTTGGCATACCTTGTTCAATGCTGCTTGTAGTTTTTCAACATCGGTGGAGAAAAGGTATATTGGTTCCCTTAGGGGAATAGGTTCTTGATGCTGATATGGCATCCTGAGCTTGAATGCCCTGACGCGTACCCATTGAAGGTAAGGATCCAGGGAGATGCAAAGATGTTTTCCTAACAATCTTCTCCCTTTTGTGTGAACAAGACGCCAGGTTTGGACAATTTCCTTCTTCAGCATGTTGCCATGATCGTCGATGTTTTTGAAGAACAGACCCTCCAATTGGATGTTACTTGGTATATTTTTCATGGGATAGCCGTATTGGCGACGGGCTAAAGCTGGATTGTAACTGATTCCTCCCTTAGTTCCAATAAGGGGTATGTTGGGAAAACTTCCGCAACTGAAGATGATCTTGGTTTCGTCGTTGTCAAGACTACACCAATCAATGTCCGTATGAGTGAGGGACATGATTTTCTATGACCAGTAAAGGCCATCCCTCATGTTCCAGAAAGTGCTAGACTTTGGCAGGTGCGAAACGAACCATTCGTACAACAACGGTACGCAGCATGTGATTAATCCTCCTCGCTGCAGGTTTCTTGAATGCACAGAGTGATAAGCATCTGCAAGCAAGGTTGGAACTGGATTTCCAATTAAGAAGATCTTAATTGCGTTGATGTCGACGAAATCGTTAATGTTAGGGAACAAAAACAATCCGTAGATAAGCGAAGCCAAGATTTCCTCAAAAGCATTCATATCTTGGATGCTGACGAAGTACCGAGCTTGATCAAACAGGAATTTGGAAGGCAATCCTTGAATTCCTCCTCTACTCACCATATGAGTTCTGATGTCGACTACGTTCAAAGGAGTAGTTGCAGCGATGATAATGTCGTCAGGATTCTTTTCCAAACCGGAGTACGGATCTTGCGCGTACACGGGTATTCCAATCAGACGAGAGTACTCCTCCAACGTAGGTATGAGCTGATAATCTGGAAAGGTGAAGCAGTGATACGTTGGATCGTAAAACTGTACCAAGGTGGGAAGGATCCCATCCACAATGTTGGTATTGAGCAAAGGCAGAAGTTTTCCATACTTCTCCTTGAAAGCCTGGGGGTTGACCACCAGTTTTCCGAGCTTTCCCAGTTCCTCGACCTGGGGAATCTTGAAGGTGTATTTCCTAGCTCTCTTTCTCCCATAATCCATGGTATAGATCCTTAAGTCCTTTCTCCGTTTCTCTCTTTCTATGAAGTTCAAAACGTTCGTTATTTAGTTTCCTTGAAAAACGACTCGAAAAAGACTCTTTTTTTTGTTTTTAGTTGTTATTAATGAATGATGCATGAATGCATGAATGCACACTGTAGCAACCTGCCCTAAAAAATATAGATTTAGAGAGTCGCCACCTATTCTACCAAGGCGAATAGGAAACCTTACGTAGTTGAGAGATCTGGGTAAGATACTATATTCAGGTCGAGGGAAGGTGTTAGGCACCCTCAACCCTTTCCTAAAGGCTAACATTTCAAAGATGAAGGTTTGTGGCAAAATATAAAGAAAAGTGACAAACAGAATAGGGTTAATAATTTTAATCATTGACATGATTAGGGTTTGAAGGAAGGGGACTCGCCTTGTTGCCAAGTGCCTACGTACCTCCTTAGGGAGGATCAGAGTCAACGTAGTTCGGGCTACGGGTTGTACGCCCTTAGAATTTGATTTGAATGGTTTGAAGTTGTTTTGAGGCTTTTTGAATGGCCTATCGTAGATAAACATCTGTATTTTTGAATTTGAAGTTTGAATGGATTTTAGAATTATTTTAGGGTTTGGGCGTACAACCCTGATTTGGCACAATTAACCGCAATGATCAATGGGTTTGATCACCATAGTCAAAAGATTAGGGGTTTTGTACCATTACCAATTCAAATCGATTGATTCGATTATCACTAATAACGGATTATTGTATTTTATTATTTTTGTGAATTTTGTTTTGTATTGTTACCTTTCATAACCGATTAACACGATCACAAATAATAACAAATTGAGTTTAGGACCAGGCAAGATTAATCATCACAATCAATAAGATGATTGCAACCATTTAATCGAATATAGTTTGAATTTTATTTTAATTAAATAAACATTTTAATTAAAATTATTATTGCCCATAGCGATTAATCGATTTAATCGGTACGAACAACAAATTGACATTTTAATATAAATATCATGTATTAATTTATTTTAGAAAGAATAATTATTAATACATAAATAAATATATTAAAAGAGATTAATTAAAACAAATTATTAATTAAAATTTATTTGTTTATTGGGGTTTTGATCTGGTATGATTGTCACTAGGATGCATGGTATAGGGAATTAAATCTGAGGCGTATGATCTAAGTGGATAGACGATCCTACGCTCAGATCTGAAGGAGTATGATGTTCCTCCTGACAGGCGCAGCACACAATCAAGAACAAGTTCTTTTTGTAAAATAATAATAGGGAGCGAGGGATCGAACCTCTGCCCCTTTGCTCATACACGCGTGTCTTTACCACTCCAGCTACGTGGTTCAGTTGTTTAGGAATTACAGTCAAGACATTATATCCGTAGTCAAAAGAACCTATAGCCAAACGAGCGCGAAATTCAAACGCGCGTATCATGTCATGACACATCATCATCTTCTTCAACCAAACTGGTAATACTGGTGCGTGTTTAGCTACGAAATAGCTACGGATTGGTTCGTAGCTAATGTATCTGGAAAATAACGAATTGAACATGCTTGCCCAGAAATCTTTCGCGACACCCCTATCCTACTCGTTGCAATCATACAAACATGACTATGTGACTGATTTCACTTAATTTTACCTCTACAGCAAAGCCCCAATTCCAACTTATGAACCCTAATTCAGCCTATAATGGTGATTCACGATTAAGCCACCCAAACCCCAAATTACCAACCCAGAAACGTTCACAGCGTTGAACATAATCAGAATATACAATTAATTTGCTATAGACATGCATGAATTATTCTACCCGATCCAAAATCGAAAACGACATACCTTGGCTTGTATGGAGGAATTCTGGGGTTGTTGATGTCGCGTGAGTATCCAGGAAGCTTCAACAAACACCAGTGAACATATATCAATGCTTAGAATCCTTTGAAATGCCTCCAATCTCCAAAACCGACCTTGAGTTTTTTTAAGTTTTTTTTTTGTGAAGTTGTTAGAATTTTCTTGGCTGCAAACCCTTGTCCGAATCCCCTAGTCCTATGCCCTCTATTCACTACTTATAGAAGAGTGAATTAGGTTAAGAATTATAGCCCAAAAGCTTCTTGAATCCAATCTTGATATTTTGAGAAAATTGATTTTAAATCTTTTATCCAAACCTTCTATTTTGGTCCAAAATTGTATCAATTTCTTCCTCCACCAGTAATCCACGAAAATATATGATTTTCAGCCATAAATGTTGATTGAAAGTAATTTATGTGAATATTTTTGACACAATATTTGATTGTCTTTTAATTAAATTACTTTAAATCATTAAAAAATGAAATAAAATTATATTAATTAAAATAGAAGGCAAAATTTGTGGCATGTGGTTTGGGTAGCTTGTGGACCAGGTTTGAGTCACAGAATATAGGCCCATTTGCAAGAAATCCAACTTAGACCTCCTTTATTTCACATTTGGTCCTCACAAATCGCCCAACTTTGATCAATCATATCTCACTCAATTTTTAAGCTATGAGGGAGTTCTAAGACTTTTTGGAAACCTCAAGAGATACTCTATAAGCCACTTTGGAATATATTTTTCATTTGGAGCTTTTATCTTGATCATATCCTCTTTGGGAAAAAACTGCTTTTGGAGGATGCCTGAAAATGACCTGTAATCTTTTGCATTGTATCTCTCAAATGAATCACTTCTAGCCCTGGCTTGTGAGAGACAAAATTGTAGGGAATCCAATTTCCTTCAAAATAGGCTTTGAGTGGGGAATTTTTGATGTTCCATGTGAAAGTTATGCCCAGTCAAAGTTGGGTTGACTTTCTCCTAAGAAACCCTAATTTGAACCTTTTTGCATTTGTTCATCTCTGAGTTTCTATTAATGGAATCATGATCAATATTTGATCAAATGATGGTTATGCACCTCTATACTTGATGTTTGACCAATGATCATAGTTTGAATCATGCTTTGATTGCAGTTGACCTTCAAGTTGGAATCAGTTGACTGTGGATCTTGGGGATTGTTTGAGCAAAGCTTTGGCACTGAATCTTGAACCTTGAATCATTGTGAATGGAACATGGAGGGCAAATTTTGGGGTATGACAGCTGCCCCTGTTCAATCTTCTTGAACCTGAAGAGGTGGAAGACGATTGGACACTAAAATGCCCTGAAATTTGCTTGCATAGGAAAGGAGATCTGTGGGAGATGGGCTTATAGATGCCATCCATTCGCCTGGTAAGGTACTTGTCTAAAGCATATGCTTTTCAGCCCTGGATTATTTGATTGTATCTTGAGGAGAGAGAGTAATGTCTTACATAAGACTACCTGAAGAGATTCCTGAATAGGGTGTATTGAAGATTGACGCGGAGAAGCTTAGGCTTTGAACAATGCTTAGGAGGAATGCCTTGGAGAAGACTAACTGAGAAGTTCTATAAAAGAACTAGGTGTTTCTTAGAAAAGATTGGATAAATATTTTAAGAAAGCTACCTAGAAAGGCATGGTGTGTATTTAACAAGACTGTCCTAGATAGGCTGAGATGTGTCTTAAACAAGATTCACTTGGAGAGGTTTTTAGACGGAGATGGGATGTCTTAAACAAGATTAGCCTAAAGAGGTTCCTGGAAAGGGAATGAAAACGTCTTAAACAGTATTACCTAGAAAGGTATGACATGTCCTACACAAGACTAACCTAGAAAAGGGTTTTTTTTGAAAGGATGTAATACGTCTTACACAAGACTCACTTGGAAAGGTTCCTAGATAGGATACGAGATATCTTAAACAAGATTTACCTAGAGAGGTTCCTATAAAGGATAAGATACGTTTTAAAACAAAACTAACTAGAAAGGTTTCTATAAAGGGAATGATGAGTTTTAAACAAAACTATCTAAAAAGATTCCTATAAAGGATATGAAATGTTTTAAACAAAATATCTAAAAAGATTCCTATAGAGGATATGAAACGTTTTAAACAAAACCATCTAAAAAGATTCCTATAAAGGATGCGAGCGTTTTAAACGGCATTACCTAGAAAGGTTTGGGATATGTCTTAAACAAGACTGCTTGGGAAGGTTAGGATGGTTATCTTGGACAAGACCACCTGGAAAGGTAAGAAACTGTTTGATTGCTTCTGGATTGCCTTTGAAGAAAGACTTGGGATGAAGTATTGGAATTGTATCTGTTAAGATTGAATCGTTGACACGATCATGTTTGCACTGTAATCGGATGATAACATCTTTTTGATTATGAGGTGACCTGAAAAGGTAGCGTTAGTCTTATGCAATGTCATGATGCATGTGTCATGTAATGAGAATCTCAATGAGAATTATGCATGTATGCCTGTCCCACACTGCGGGATGTGAATAGTACAGGTGTGAGAAGATCAAATATGCAACAATGCTCTTTGTATAATGCTAGTGTGACTTCCCGAATATCGGAAATTTTGAGAGATGTGCCCCTCGATTTGGATGAAGGACCTTTCGAGGGAACTCGAATTTCACCATGTCTTGCCATATATGTATTGCCCCAGTGTTTGAATTCTTGAAAGATATTCCCCTAGTTAATAGGATTCTTGATTGTATACCCCTGTTCTAGGAAAACCCTCTAAACGTGGTTTCCCCATCTAAGGGTCTTTATCAGGAATGATCGTCTTTGATTAGACCAATTTAGAGGTCTCCTTGATGTTAAGTGTTGATCTGAACGTGAAGCGGATGCTTTTCAGAATGAGTCATGCATTTCGGTCGCGCCTGACGGATAGTGATTTGCCGGGTACTCAGAATGAGATGATGTCTTTTATAAGATTACCTGAAGAGGTCCTTGGAAAGAAACGTGAACTTGTCTTAAATAAGACTGAGCTTTAAACAAAGCTCGAAGGGATGTGTTGTGTAAAGGGTCAGAAATATTCCTATAGAGGATAAAGACTGTTTTTAGGAACGCGAGGTTTTGAACAAAACTCAGGGAAAACATCTTGAAGAAGGCTACTCTAGAAAGAATGGTGAACTGTCTTAGAAAAGACTTTGTACTTTAAATAAAGTTTGACAAGGTTTTTGGAAGCGTAGGAGAATTTTGAATATGTCTTAAAAGACTAACTGAAAACAGTTAAGAAGCGTCTTACAGAAGACTACCTAGAAAAGGTTCTTGGAAATGAATATATCTTAGAGAAGACTGTATGAAAGGGTTTGAAAATAGAAAGGATAAGAAGGCGGGTCTTTAAAAGACTGTTTGGAAAAGGTTCCTAGAAAGGGTAAGAAGTATTTGAACACGTCTTAAAGAAGACTATATGGACAGATTGAAAAGTACCCTATAAATGTTCCTGAAAAGGATGTGAGAGTGGCATTGACATCATCTGATACTGAGCGATCTTTGCAACGTGCCCCCAGGTAATGGGCTTGCCCCATGGGCTATTCAGCGTCCTTGAGAGATTCCATGGATCTTGATTTGATTGCCCCATGTAAATGGGATAATGATGAGTTATGCCCCGTGTGCACTTCAGTTATCTTAGTCATGTGTGAGAGATGCTTCTTCTTTTGACAAGCTTTTAAAAGCTACTTCGTTAGTCAGTAGGATTTTTAGACATTAACCATGCCCCATGCAACTTCTCCCTGATGTTAACATTTAAATCTACATAGACAAGGGTACTTTATAATGAAATGCAAATGCATACGTCTGTCTTGAAAGTTTGAAAACATTTTTTTTGAGTAAAACAAAGTTTTTTTTTTAAGAAAGTGATATCAACTCAAGAGTTATAGTAGACCTTAAGGAGTCAGGATACCTTTAGTAACGCTATGCTTTCGAACTAACCATGCTTCAGTTAGGACTTTTAAAGGTTGTAACGTGGCCTGGTTCACGGTTTAAAGAAACAAAAGATAAAGGCTCAAAGTTTATTTGTACCCATCCCAATCTTCGTGATGTTCTCCAGTCCTATGCTCAGTTGACTATGCGTTTAGTCTCCAAAAGAATTTGGGAATTGTGACATTGGCATTTATGATGGTTCAAAAACCAAAGGTTTATCTGCAAAGGCAGTCATTCTCCTTTTTTGTAGTATTTTCCTTTTGTCGAAGGTACATAGTAACCTTTTTCGACTTTGTTATCCTTAACTTTTTCTGAACTGTTTGTTTTAAAACTACAGTTAGCGGGATGCCCCAATTTTGCCTAAGTCTCCTTAATAGGTTTTGACTTAGCAGGCTCTTGCATCGCTTTCTCTTTTTTTTTCTTTGCGGATATTGACTGCCAGGCTTAATCATGATGGGGAACCATCGGTGATTATGTTCAAAGGAACAACTTGGAATAATTAAGTTAACTGAGCAGCTACCCTACCCCAGGTTATATATTAAGGGTTTTATTTTGTATGAAGGAAAACTCCTACTTCTTTGGGCTCAAAGGGGTTGACGAGGGATTAACATCCTTATATCTCCATTTTTTAGGGATTTGAACAAATGCCTGTACATCGTCAACACGGTCTGTTTGAAAGCATAGTGCATGAAATTGTGGTATCGTTATCATCATTCTCCCTCAAAAGGTGTATGACTTTGATCGAGAGTTGAATATCACAAAGAAGAAAACCAAGTAAAAACACAGTTTTAAATATAGTGAGAACACTAGGAATGAATCAAGACAAACGTAAGCAATGCATTAATGATTTTTGAAAAGTACATAGCATATGTCATAAGACTAATGTTTAAACAAACGGAAAGAAATTGCGAATGGAAACAAAACTAATGATCTAAGAAATCCTCCTTCTAGCCACCTATGGTGTGAGACTTGCTAGGATCTTCAAACTCAACGAGCCCTTCTTCAATCAAATCTTGGATCTTGTGCTTCAATGGACCACAATCCTCTGTATCATGACCAGGACTATCTGAATGATAATCGCACCTAGCATGATGCTTGTACCCGGGAGCGGGGTTAGCCGGAGCCGAGTAGGGAGGTAGCAGAATTATCAGGTTCTGGCTGAGAAGACGTTGCAAAGCTTGAGCCAATGGCATGTACAACAGAGTGAATGCTCGTTTCGGTTTGGACCTCCAGGTGCGCTGGCCAGCCTGTTGCTTTTGATGATCCCTTTGTTGTGATACTGGAGTCTGATTACCCATGACTGCCCCCACAATGTTGGATTCCTTCTTTGCGTCATATGACTTCTTTGGAGGGTAGGAACCTGAGGGTGCCCCTTGTATCTTCCCATTCTTGATTCCATTTTCAATTCTCTCACCAATGACTACCAGGTCCGAGAACCCTGAAGATATGCTTCCGACCATCTTGTCGTAGTACGGTCCTTGCAAGGTGCTCATAAATATGTCGACCAGTTCTTTTTCCATTAGGGGTGGTTGGACTCGAGAAGCCATTTCCCTCCACCTTTGGGCATACTCCTTAAATGATTCATCCTTCTTCTGTGACATGTTTTGTAACTGCATCCGATTGGGTGCCATGTCCAAGTTGTACTTGTATTGCTTCAAAAATGTGTTAGCTAGATCATTCCAGCTTCTGATATAGGATTTCTCCAGTTGCATATACCAGTCAATAGATGCTCCGCTTAAACTTTCTTGAAAGAAGTGTATCATCAGTTTTTGATCGTGAGCATAAGCAGCCATTTTTCGCACATACATGCGCAAGTGATTCCTCGGGCACGTGAGCCCTTTGTATTTCTCGAAGTCGGGAATCTTGAATTTGTGTGGGATAGTCAAGTCTGAGACCAAACTCATTTCGAAGGTATTCACGTCAAAGACATCGTATCCTTCTACCACTTTTAGTCTCTCTTCTAGCGCCTTGATTTGTTCACTACCCTTAGAGTCTTCCTTAGAGTTAGGAATAGACTGTTGTGTCTGAGGTACTTGGTCTGAGTTGTCCACCTCTTGCACTCCGTATTGTAGATCCAGGTAATCATCGTTCTTAGGGACATTGCTAGCAAGAATGCGCACTGTGCGGGTTGTCCCTTTTGTTTGTGGAGTGGGGACAAATCCTTCTTGGGAGGCCTCTCCTTTCTCTTGGAATTGGATAGGCCTTCTGACAGATCGGGCCTGAGATTTGTCCTTATCCGGGCCAAAGCCTGAAACAAATCCTAGCAGCGGGTTTTTGTCGTTAGGGATCTCATCCTGAACCAGGGTATCCCCAGACTGAACCTCTTTTGCCTTGTCTTGTTTGTCTAGGAGGGCCTTCATGAATTCTAGCATCTGAGCCATACCTCCTTTAACCTCTTCCACGCTAACCTTTAGTTGATTTACTTCCTCACGAAGGGCGGCTTGATTCTGTTCCAACTGATCCATTGATTTCTTCTGCTGAAATATTGTTTGATAGTATGGTCGGGCTGTTAGGTTATCCTTCCCAATGGTCCCTTGCTCTGGAGATAGAAGAGGAATCTTCTCTTAATGTCATGAAAATGCTGTGTATGCCATGCATGATATGTATGATATCCTTTTTTTTTTTTTGAATAAAATATGATGCAAGAATGCACATGATGTATGACGAATGAAAAAAGAAATAATAAAAATAATGATCAACACAATATATACATATAGCACAAATCACATAAGTTCATAGGTTCGATGTAGCGGCTCTTGGGAGCCAACCTTTTAATAGGGGGGTTCTAGAAGGTCTCATGGGGTCGTTCGTAGCCTCCGAGACTTTTTGTCTCTTCGGATTTTGGAACAACTCATTTTATCCATGAGGTTCGAATTTTTGGGGTAGGTTCCCGGAGAGATCAGCTAAGTATCCAGTCCAGCCCTCCACAAAGTCAAGCTTCGTTTCGGACCTTTCCAAATACCTAACCCACTCCGAGTGGAGTTATCAGTGAGACTCGTAAGGCGATTCATGTCCCCTTTTGGTCTCAAAGTTAACCCCCACACTTAAGGTTTTAACACTTCATAATATATCCAACCGTATATAAAAATATAATAGTCAATAAAAAATATAAATATATTCACATAAGTGATCAGATATAAACATATCCTGAATAATTAAATATTTTTAAATAAAAATAAATAAATAAACAAATTTAAAAAAAAAATAAATAAAATAAGAAATAAAAAATAATTACAAACCCTGAAAAAGGTGCGTTAGCCAAACCCTAAAAAGTTGCCAAACCTAAACCCTGCCAAAACCTAAAGCCTATAGGAGCATAGTAATTCACCGTTATAGTGTCCCCAGCAGAGTCGCCAGCTGTAGCAACCTGCCCTAAAAAATATAGATTTAGAGAGTCGCCACCTATTCTACCAAGGCGAATAGGAAACCTTACGTAGTTGAGAGATCTGGGTAAGATACTATATTCAGGTCGAGGGAAGGTGTTAGGCACCCTCAACCCTTTCCTAAAGGCTAACATTTCAAAGATGAAGGTTTGTGGCAAAATATAAAGAAAAGTGACAAACAGAATAGGGTTAATAATTTTAATCATTGACATGATTAGGGTTTGAAGGAAGGGGACTCGCCTTGTTGCCAAGTGCCTACGTACCTCCTTAGGGAGGATCAGAGTCAACGTAGTTCGGGCTACGGGTTGTACGCCCTTAGAATTTGATTTGAATGGTTTGAAGTTGTTTTGAGGCTTTTTGAATGGCCTATCGTAGATAAACATCTGTATTTTTGAATTTGAAGTTTGAATGGATTTTAGAATTATTTTAGGGTTTGGGCGTACAACCCTGATTTGGCACAATTAACCGCAATGATCAATGGGTTTGATCACCATAGTCAAAAGATTAGGGGTTTTGTACCATTACCAATTCAAATCGATTGATTCGATTATCACTAATAACGGATTATTGTATTTTATTATTTTTGTGAATTTTGTTTTGTATTGTTACCTTTCATAACCGATTAACACGATCACAAATAATAACAAATTGAGTTTAGGACCAGGCAAGATTAATCATCACAATCAATAAGATGATTGCAACCATTTAATCGAATATAGTTTGAATTTTATTTTAATTAAATAAACATTTTAATTAAAATTATTATTGCCCATAGCGATTAATCGATTTAATCGGTACGAACAACAAATTGACATTTTAATATAAATATCATGTATTAATTTATTTTAGAAAGAATAATTATTAATACATAAATAAATATATTAAAAGAGATTAATTAAAACAAATTATTAATTAAAATTTATTTGTTTATTGGGGTTTTGATCTGGTATGATTGTCACTAGGATGCATGGTATAGGGAATTAAATCTGAGGCGTATGATCTAAGTGGATAGACGATCCTACGCTCAGATCTGAAGGAGTTTGATGTTCCTCCTGACAGGCGCAGCACACAATCAAGAACAAGTTCTTTTTGTAAAATAATAATAGGGAGCGAGGGATCGAACCTCTGCCCCTTTGCTCATACACGCGTGTCTTTACCACTCCAGCTACGTGGTTCAGTTGTTTAGGAATTACAGTCAAGACATTATATCCGTAGTCAAAAGAACCTATAGCCAAACGAGCGCGAAATTCAAACGCGCGTATCATGTCATGACACATCATCATCTTCTTCAACCAAACTGGTAATACTGGTGCGTGTTTAGCTACGAAATAGCTACGGATTGGTTCGTAGCTAATGTATCTGGAAAATAACGAATTGAACATGCTTGCCCAGAAATCTTTCGCGACACCCCTATCCTACTCGTTGCAATCATACAAACATGACTATGTGACTGATTTCACTTAATTTTACCTCTACAGCAAAGCCCCAATTCCAACTTATGAACCCTAATTCAGCCTATAATGGTGATTCACGATTAAGCCACCCAAACCCCAAATTACCAACCCAGAAACGTTCACAGCGTTGAACATAATCAGAATATACAATTAATTTGCTATAGACATGCATGAATTATTCTACCCGATCCAAAATCGAAAACGACATACCTTGGCTTGTATGGAGGAATTCTGGGGTTGTTGATGTCGCGTGAGTATCCAGGAAGCTTCAACAAACACCAGTGAACATATATCAATGCTTAGAATCCTTTGAAATGCCTCCAATCTCCAAAACCGACCTTGAGTTTTTTTAAGTTTTTTTTTTGTGAAGTTGTTAGAATTTTCTTGGCTGCAAACCCTTGTCCGAATCCCCTAGTCCTATGCCCTCTATTCACTACTTATAGAAGAGTGAATTAGGTTAAGAATTATAGCCCAAAAGCTTCTTGAATCCAATCTTGATATTTTGAGAAAATTGATTTTAAATCTTTTATTCAAACCTTCTATTTTGGTCCAAAATTGTATCAATTTCTTCCTCCACCAATAATCCACGAAAATATATGATTTTCAGCCATAAATGTTGATTGAAAGTAATTTATGTGAATATTTTTGACACAATATTTGATTTTCTTTTAATTAAATTACTTTAAATCATTAAAAAATGAAATAAAATTATATTAATTAAAATAGAAGGCAAAATTTGTGGCATGTGGTTTGGGTAGCTTGTGGACCAGGTTTGAGTCACAGAATATAGGCCCATTTGCAAGAAATCCAACTTAGACCTCCTTTATTTCACATTTGGTCCTCACAAATCGCCCAACTTTGATCAATCATATCTCACTCAATTTTTAAGCTATGAGGGAGTTCTAAGACTTTTTGGAAACCTCAAGAGATACTCTATAAGCCACTTTGGAATATATTTTTCATTTGGAGCTTTTATCTTGATCATATCCTCTTTGGGAAAAAACTGCTTTTGGAGGATGCCTGAAAATGACCTGTAATCTTTTGCATTGTATCTCTCAAATGAATCACTTCTAGCCCTGGCTTGTGAGAGACAAAATTGTAGGGAATCCAATTTCCTTCAAAATAGGCTTTGAGTGGGGAATTTTTGATGTTCCATGTGAAAGTTATGCCCAGTCAAAGTTGGGTTGACTTTCTCCTAAGAAACCCTAATTTGAACCTTTTTGCATTTGTTCATCTCTGAGTTTCTATTAATGGAATCATGATCAATATTTGATCAAATCATGGTTATGCACCTCTATACTTGATGTTTGACCAATGATCATAGTTTGAATCATGCTTTGATTGCAGTTGACCTTCAAGTTGGAATCAGTTGACTGTGGCTCTTGGGGATTGTTTGAGCAAAGCTTTGGCACTGAATCTTGAACCTTGAATCATTGTGAATGGAACATGGAGGGCAAATTTTGGGGTATGACACACACACAAGAGTTTTAAACAAACATGGCGTTGAAGGGTATAGTGGTCATGAAGTCAAAACGCAAACCTCGCCCCAATGGTAAACTAAGGATATGGATTTTTGTACCTGTAGAACGGGTTCTAGGGGGTCTCAGAGTTTTTGCTCAACCTTAAAGATACGTTAATTGGTATCTATAAGAGAGTTTTCTCTGAGTGTAGTATCTGCGTGACAATTACTTTCGTAATCACCGCTCTACGTCCTAACAAAAGGCTTTAAGTGGGGTTAATGTGTTTCTAGGTCCTCCTGGTACAAATCAGTCTCGGAATGCAGTGGCGCAGTTAATCACAACCAGCCAGGCAAATCCCAAGAGTAGAATTGTGAACCAAGATTAGAGGGTCTTCATCGGGAAGACATCCTCCATCCTATCTTATGTTGCACTCAAATCCGGGTATAGGATCTCTCACCACAAGGGGGAATCAAGCCCTTTCCCGATACAGAATAAACAAAATAAACAAATATATATGCAACAATCACATGAAATGACACAGAGGTTAGGCAGGACCTCTCTTGTTTGAGGGGGAATTTGGCATCCCTAAATCCTCATTGGGGCTGGACCAGCAACAGGTCAACCATTGGTTTGGATGAAAAACCAAGGTTTTTAACACTTATATCCCCAGCAGAGTCGCCATTTTTCTGTGGTGGTCGTTTTTTTTACCTCCCCGTTTCACTTGGGAGGACGGCAAGCTAGACCCTTCATGCGAAATTTGGAAGGAGAATGCGCCCGTGGTGGGAGGAATTTTGTTTCAGTTCTTCCTACGATATCACACGAACTTTCTTATTTGTCCTACGAGTAGGAAAGGGGAAAAAAGATCTCAACTAAACCCTAGGAGTTTGCTAAGTGTGGGGATTTACACCTAGACTAGAAATTCTGGAGTCCGGGAGGTCGGTTATACATAGGGAAGTGTTTAAACACCCTACATATCTGTAGTACTCTACAGGAACCTTCTCTGTGTCATTGTGATTGTGTTTGCTGCTAATGATTGGGAAAGTTTCTCCTTTGTGTTAGGAGAAGGAATTGAAATGATTAAAGAAAGACAGACAGACAAACTGACTATTTTTGGTATTTTATTAGCTCGCTGAGATTCCTTGTGAACCTCATGCCTACATATCCCTAGTGGAAGTCAGAGCTTAATGTAGTTCGGGGAACTAACTAGGGAAATTAATGATTTTTGGTGCCTTGCTTGAAGCTCAAGGTTGAAGCTTGAATTAAATCTCTGTTTACAGTAAAGAGACATGAAATCATCTTTACAGAGAGGTATTTGTACTATTCTACCACAAACATTTAAAGGAGTGACAGAATAACTGAATTCATTTCATTCAAGAGGGGGACCTTACACGTGTATGTGCAAGTATACCAGTCAAATGCCTCTTAAATGAAAGAAAGATGCTCATCCAAATTAGGGAAAGTTACCACATGTCTGGGTTTTACTGCCAGCTCATGCCTTTCAAAATCCTAAATGGGAGACTTGATTAAAATTGAAATTGAAATGGAAATGTTTGTTTGTTTGAATGTGGTAGAGTAGTAAAAATATCTCTCTATAGAGATAAGCTATGTCTATCTACTGTATAAAAGGTTTGACTTTAGCTGGCTTGTATGAGGCCCAAGCTTGAGGCTTTTTGATTGATTTATTAATATTATTGACTCTGGGAGATGACTCCATTGAGGATTAATTACAGGGTATTTTTGTGTTCTGTACAAAGCCCAGAATTGAGGCTGACTCTATTTGGAGAGTGTTTATTTTGATGGATTTTTATTTGGTGTTCTGTATAAAGCCCAGAATTGAGGCTGACTCTAGCTAGGAAAAAACATTATTTTCTGCCTTGTACAAAGCCCAGGGTTGTGGCTGACTCTAAAATAAACTGAGTATGGATGACTCTATGGGGAAAAGATCCTATGTGTTAGGAATCTTTGACTCATGAAATATGGTTTAATCTGCCTTGTACAAAGCCCAAGGTTGTGTCTACTGAATGATGAAGAACTCACTGGGGAGACTCTATTATATGCCTTGTACAATGCCCAAGGTTGAGGCTGACTCTTGACAGGGGAGTTTTATTGTTTGGTGCCTTGTATGAAGCCCAAGGTTGAGGCTAACTGTTTTTGTTGGTTTTGACTCTACTGAGGAGATTTTATTTATTAAAAGACTATTTTTCTTTAGAAGCTAACCCTTTCCAGGGATTTTGACTCAGCTGGTGAATTTGTCTGTTAAAAGAGTGACTTTATCATGTTTTTTGGAGGCTGACCCTTTCCAGGGGTTTTGACTCTTTTGGGGAAATTATCTCCTAAGAGAATGAATATTTGGTTTTGAAAGACTGATGTTGGAGGCTAACCCTTTCCAGGGGTTTTGACTCTTTAAACAGATTTTTATTAATTGACTTTGGAGGCTAACCCTTTCCAGGGGTTTTTATTAAAATGAAGGAATGATTTTGGAGGCTAACCCTTTCCAGGGATTTTGTTAAGATGATAGCAGAAAGATTATCTAGTGGAGACTTCTTGTTTAAAGCCCAAGATGAAGGCTGACACTTTGAGGATAAGCACACATAGATCCTAGACTCTACTAAGGAAGATTGATGAAGATAAGGGTGACAGAGACTGTCCATGTCTCTCATTCCAAAAGGTGTACTCAATGTGAAATTGAGACAAACTTAGCTTGTTTAAAGTCTGGTTTAAATTGGAAGAAACTCAACAGGGTATGTTAAAAGGTGACTAAAGACCTGTTCCTATGTTTATAAGAAACCTGATGGGTCCTTGTATACAAGCTCAAGAGGAAGCTGGAAATGCTTTTAAGAAGCCTGTGGGTCCTTGTACAAAGCCCAAGAGGAGGCTAATCGAGGGTCCTTGTTATAGCACAAGAGAAAGCTATGTAGTTTTGAACTTATTTTGGCTCTAAGCAAATGGGTAAGAGGTTTCACCGGGAATAATTCCTCTTTGGGTGGATGTGTCCTATTTTTTTGGATTCTAAGGTTTTTGCCAAGATGTTTCACCGGGAATAATTCATCTTGGGGGTTTGAACTACAGATCTCTAATTAGGAAAGAGCCTTCACCGGGAAGACATTCTCAATCCTAGGTCATATTCCTATAATATATATATATAGTTTAACTGTCCTAGGGTTTATACTCAAACGTAGTTCTAAACTAATATATATGCACAGTTTATATTTGACAGTAATTTAAATAAAGACTGTAAATTAAAAGCTTGTAAAGCCTAACCTGGATGGAGTGGAGGCCTTTGGAGAAGTATGTACAGAGCCTCAACAATATTTTTGTTGTTTTGTTGATAACAATTGAATATTTATTATAAACAGTTAAGGGTTTTTGAAAACAGAAGAAGTGAAGATGGACAAAGGTCACATAGGTATCTGAAGAGTTTCACCGGGAATAATGCCCTTCAAATACCAGAAGAATGTTTTGAAAACAGAAAGAAGATTTTGAAAATACAGTTTTGAAAACAAGCTAAGAAGAGAAGGTGTTTGGGACTTACACTCTATTAGAGGCCCAGTACTTTACAGTACTGGTTACAAAAGCAGTTTGAAAATGATTTGAAATGGTATAAGGTTTTGTTGTTTGAAAACCTTAATCATCCGTTTAATCGGAGACTGGTAATAGCTTTGAAAATTGACAAAAGTCAACTTAATTAAGGTAAAGAATAAAGATCTATGCCTAATTAAGACCTAAACAAATAGGGTTTTATCATGAGCTTATTCACAAAATAAATAGGTTAAAATAACATGACAATATATATTTAAAGTATAAAAAAAACACTTAAAAACATACTATTTTAAACCTAATTAAAATACATGAAATAAATAATATTTTTATGATTTTTTTGATTATTCACAAAATAGATATATTAAATGACAAGTGTGTGAAAAATGAAGTGAAAATAAATTAATTTGATAGGTTAAATAATTGGTTGAAGTTGTGAAGAAATCAAATGGAAAAAAGTGGTAAAAAATAGGGTTTTGTCACCAACCAGGTTTGAACCCACGCCCTTTATGTTACCAGCCCAAAACAACACCACTGAGCCAACGCGCGCTTAGTGACAAAAGAATGGTTCCATTGCAAATCATACATTACTCAAGTGCATAGAAGCAATAAAAGAGAAATAAAATCAAAAGGTCTGGGGCGAGGGGGATTCGAACCCCAGACCTTGGGCACACGCAACACACAAACACTCTTTACCACTGGGCTATCACGTTTTAGTCATTTATAAGACAACTATCACTCAAAATAAAATAAACTCTTTCCTGAATTTGAATTTTTGCGCGCCACCACCATTGTCATCTTCAACCTCTAGCTTAGAATTTTTGAAAATCTGAACTCTCTCAACTCTCAACCATTTGCAACAATGTAAAGACCAAACTTGCTCTAAATTCACTCACGATTCTAAATATGTAACTAACATAGATTTATATTAACTACATCTAACTAATTTACCAGAAATCGTGAAGAACCCTAAAATTTAAAAATCAAATTAAATGACTATACTGAAAGATAAATGAATGATGATAGAGGGTTTTCAATCCTCTGATGATGCTGAACAAGATAGAATCGAGCTATATCATAAAGAGTGCTTAAATTAAAGAGGTGGAGTTCAGAAACTTACCTCTGAAAATGGAGGTCGTGAGGATGATAGAGAGCAACTGGGCTTGTATGAATGATCCCAAAAGCTTCCTTGGGACTCAGTGATGCTAACTGAATGCTTGTTGTAACCTCAATCCTTCTGAATTGTTCTATGGACCTCCCTCGATTTGAGCTTCAAGTGAACATGGAGAGTGATGATTCTTGAGTTACAGATGAGCTGCAGCCATCTGAACAGCTTCACTACCTCCTATGGAACGTGCCTGGATGCTTGGCTCGATTGGAAACCTTCTGAATTGCACTATGGACCTCCAACTGCAACAGCTTCAAAGTGAGAGCAACAATGGTGTTCCTCCACTTACAGAAATGATCCAGGTGCTTGGATCACCTCAAATGACCTCCCTTGAGATGTTAGAATGCTTACTTTCCAAAGATAAGCTCTGGTTTGAAGAAAACGATTCTTCTTGCCAAAGAACTTTGAAAAACAATAAGCATGAGAAGAGAAAGAGAAAGCAAGGAATATGGTTGCTTAGGTGTGTTTTTCTACTGAAGTATGCCCTCCTATTTATAGGCAAATGAATGCAGATCAATTGGCTGTGGTGAGCTTGCTTAATGAAAGAAGTTTGGTTCCTTAGCCAAGAAGAAATTTTGAAAAGATCCTAAATGCAATGATGCATTTTCGGGCTAGCTTCCCCTATCCATTGATTTTATCTGATCTTGGGGAACATTTCAGATGCAAAGTGATCTCTAATTGGTTGGTGAGAAGATTCCTTGGGTGATTCATCAATTTCCCATAAATTCACAAATGTAATCATTACATAATCACATGTTCTTGTTTTAGGAATCTTCTTCAATTATCATGGCATGGTGAAAATGAATGCATGGTATGTTTTCAGATGTGTTATGGGTCGTGTAGCATCCATATTTGAGGTCATGTGCACAAAATTTCAAAATTCCAAAATGATGCATGACCTATAATTTCACTTCATGAGGCCAACTTTGAACAAGCATAACTCTTAGCTCAAAATGAATTTGGAGAAGGTTGAACACAATTTGGAAAGACCTAAACATCTACTTCAAATCATTAGTTTGGAGTTTCTTCAAAATCCTTTGGAAAATTTGTGAAAAATGAGGCCAAAGTTGGAAGAAAACTAGGTTAAAACACTTAGAAAAATTTCTAAGTGTTTATGACCTAAAACTCCAAAATTTCCAAAACTCTTAAATGATTGATCTTTTGAAAAAAGTTCCTTTGTAAGATGTTGTTTTATTTTGCAAGATCTACAACTTTCTTGTTGGAAGTTTTTTGAGTTGTGTAGGTGAAATTTTGAGTTCCCACAATGCCCTCAAAAACCCTAATTCCCGACTTTTTGCTCCTTGAAGATTCTTCTTGAATTTCTTTGGTCAAATGACTTTAATATCCATATATTGATGATATTGATCCTTGAAAGTCATGGTTTGACCAAAAATCTTAAAAGTCAAAGGTGAACCCATACAGTTGACTTTTTCCAAATAAGGTGAAATTTTGGACTTTTGTGTAGAATCAAGATCTTCTCCTCAAATGAATGATGTAAATGGATTATATTGAGGTAGTAGAGGTTCTTGAATCATGTCTTGAGTTTTGGATCCATGCCCTGATTAAAAGTCAACTATCCTGGTGAATTAGGTCAAAAACCCTAATTGTCGACCATATGAAAATAATGACTGTAGACCTTGAATTGAGGTGTGATGTCCAGTGGATCTTGTCATATGAGTTATTTAAAAATGATTGATGTCTTTGAATGATCCCCTGGGGCTTTTTAGGGTTTCCCAAAGGTGATCCCTGATTTTAGTCCTTGATAGGCTAAAAAACCCTAGTCTGGTGACCTGAGTAAACCTGTACTCAGATGACTGGGTGTCTAATCAATCATAGGTGAAATAATGAAGCTCTTGAGTCTCATGATTGTATTAGAGACTAATCCTTCTATTGATTGATCCTTTGCCTGAGTTTTCTTGTTTTTGAGCATCCTCGATTAAATGCCAGATGAAGAAGTGACTGCTCTGGGTACTTGCTTTGACCTGATGAAAATCCTAAAGATATGTCATCTCAGGGGGGTCAAAAATTAGGGTATGACAGTGACTATCCAAATGCCTCGCACACTAGCACACAAGTTAGAGATAATAAAAACCGCAATCGGAATTGCGTTGGTGCTTTACACCGAAAATGGATAACGAAATGAGAAATTTGACATTAACACACTTTAAAACATAAATCGAGAGAAAGTAAGATAACAACCAAAAATAGCACTAAAATGTTAGTCAAATATGTACACAAGTATTATGGAAACCAAAGCAAGTATTTACAAGTCAAAAGGTACACCGAAACGGTCAAATCGGGTAAAAAATGATAAAAACTAAACTATATAACAAAACATTTAAATTCTAACAAGCAAAATATTACATGTTTTTATTATGTTTTTATCATGCAAAAGTCTAATCAAATATTGTTTTTCATACATTTTTATTGCTTAAAAAAAGAACACAAAAAAAAACTACATTAACATGAAGAGAAACATGAATAAAAGGGGTGAAACATGAAAATCATGGTGTATACAACAGTTCTGGGCGCAGGGCCCGATCAATGGCCCAGGAAGAGCTTTTTGTGTGTCAAAACCAGGAGAGCTATGGGCCTGAGGGGGTTAAGGCGCAGCATTTTCGTGTGAGGCCTAAGCCTTTTTTGTCATGATTTCTAGCACAAGAAAAAAAGATATGCATTGGGCTCAAATGGAGGGTGAGGATAGAATTTCGTTTTGGCCCAAATGTATGAAGAATTAACATTCAAATTTGTTTTGTTAATCAAGTTTCAGATTTCTACGATTCAATCATTACTTCAGACTTATTCTATCTCCAGGTTAAACAACATGTTAATCACATCAGAATTGTATTAATTGCCAATCAAATCTTAACACCTAATTCAAATTAAACCTCACTAAACTAAAAAATAAAACGCTAATCAGAAAGAGTAAAAAAGGATTAGGGTTACTTTGGCTTGTGGCTTATCAGATTATCTCCTTCCCCTCTTCACGTCTGAGATCAACGGCGGCCGGACTTCTCTCTCCGATCAAATCGCAGCAATTGAGACAAAACTGCGGAGACTCCCTCCAATCTCTCGCTCGACTCCATCTTTCTCGTGGCCGACGGAGTTCTCTTCCTCCAAGCTCTCTTCTCCGGCGAAGTGATCTCAGCACCTCCGTGAATGACGACTTTGCCCTCATCTCCTCGTCACGCACTTCGCTTTCGTTGATATTCCGCGCGATTTGTCGTTGTGGTTGCAATTCCGTGGATGAACGATATGAAGATTGTTGCTGTGGTGATGATGAAACTCGCGGTGAGGTCTAAGTTGTTGATGAAGACGATGATTGAACAGAGCAGTAGTGGTGATCGAAGACTGAAGGTAAGAGGATCCCGGAGGAATCTTGATTCAGGTAACGAGTTCTCCATCATTTTTGTTTCCGCGAAGCCTTCTCCTTCGCTCTTCTTCTGTTTACTTCTCCTGTTTCTTCCCGAGATATTGCGTTGTTATCGTATCATGTTGATGCAGATGAAGAAGAATTGAAGTCGTTGCTTGAAGGTTGCTTCGGTGAAGATGATGATTCTCGGTTCAGAGAGGGAAGATTGAAGAGGTGAATGGAATTGATTGATGATTGGATGGAGAGAGTTCTTATGAACGTTGAAGATTGATCATGATTGACGATGAGTCAGGCTTCGGTTGCAAAGAGATGAAGATGAAGAGGTTGATTGAATCAGTTGAAGAGAGATCGATGGAGGAGATTATGGTGATTTTTTTCTGTGGAGCTTTTTGCTGAATTTTTGACGGAGAATTGAGTGAGTTTGATTGAAGGTGATGAACGCGGTTCCGAGGGAGAGGAAGAGAGTTTGTTACGTTTTTGGTCCTTCTCCTCTTTTCCAATTATGTTATGCTGAGTTTGTTACCTTTTCGTTTCTCTATTTTTTCTGTTATAAAATCTTCCTCTCCTGATTTTTCTCGGCATTTTTCTGTTAACAATATCCGAATCGGTTCTCTTGTACTGCAAGTGTGAACCGATTTATTTTCTTTTTATTGTGCAATCCAGTTTCGGTTTTATTTGATATGCAGGTTCTGTTCTTATTTGTGCAGGCTACGGGTCTCGGCTTTTTTACAAAGCATGGTTGCAAGTTGGGGACTGTTTCGGAGCACGGATGCATCAAATTTTGACAAGTCGTGAATTCTTTTGAAGCTTGGCACAAATGTCTGAGGGCCTTGGGTGTAGTTTTAGATTTTAGAACATGAAATGCACCCTTTCTTTTTGTGATTCTTCAGTGTAATGGCACCACAGATTGTAATATTGAAGAGAGATAATGAATGTAATTGATGGAACTTTTGAATGGATTTCATGTATGGATTTTGTATGGATGAACCTAATGAAGTGTAGATCTTGAATAAATTGTGATGTGGGCTTCAACTTGGATGATAAATGGGCATTGTAACTAGTATATTTCTTCCTTATTTTTCGGATGAATCATGAATGAAATTTAAACCATGTTTACCAATTACGCCTTGAAAATGATCTTGAGTAAAAGAACTTAAAAAGAATCTAACGGATGCCTTCAAACCATGATAACCTGCATGCTAAGAGATTCAACCAAGCGCTCCATCTTTTATACTCCTATGTTGTCAATCTTCAGGTCAACTTTAATGAACACCTTATGCAAACGCTAATCAAGTAACTTGCATTACAGGTCATAAGTATTGAGACGAAGGACATACTTTGAACCACAAAGAAACTCTTTATCATTTTTCTTTTGATTTTCGAACGACGAAATAAACGCCATTCATAACTTATAGCACGGAGAAAGAGGGCAAATTTTGGGGTGAAACAGTCATGGTGGTGATAAGCTTTAAAAAAGGAAATTTCTTTATCCACCCCCTTGTTTTCTTGGTCACCCCTGGTGAAAACCCCAAAATACCCCCTGTTTCGGAAATGCATTTTCGAAATGCAAAAAAATGTTGTTTTCGGAGATGTGTAACGCCCCGAATTTAATTAATTATTTAATTAAATTGATCGAGGAATTATTCATTGGAATTAGTCGAAGTCGGTATTTATCGGTATTATTCTAAAGGCGTAAATTGGATTAATATGTTGATTTGAGCAGTTAAGTTGTGGTCGGATTAGTCAGAGAAGTACAATTGCGAGTTAGTATTGTTAAAGTTATGGATCGATGGTAAATGTGGAATATTATTGGAAATAATATTCGGTTATGTTGTCTGGTTATTTATTTATGTGTGTTATTCGGATTAATTGAGTAATTAAAGAGAGATTATGAATTGGGCCTAAGTGAAACAAATATAGAATATGAGGTTGGATTGTGGGTTAAGCTCAATAAAGAAAAGAAGGATAGTAAGAGTTAGGGTTTTAGAGATTAAACCTCATAACTCATTTTGTGGAAAAAGAAGAGAAAGAAGAGAGGAAGAGAAGAAAGCTATGGCATGAAGAGGAAGATCTCCATTGAAGGAAGTGAGGCTTTTGCTAAGGTAAGGGTGGGGTTCTTACTCTCTAAGGGTTAGCATGATGATGTATATGGTGGGCTAGATTGTATGTTATTCCCCATGGAAGTTGTGTGTAGAGATGTTAGGGTTTATGAACAAATGTGTAAATTTATGATTTGAAATGTGTTTTAATTGATGTTTGATGATTGTTATGATGTTAGAAGATCCATAATATGTGTTGAATTGTGTTTATAACATGTATTATGTGGTTGTTCGTGATGCTTGGTGTTTTCCAACTTGATTGGGTTGAGTTTAGGGGTTTTGGGATGGGTTTCGTATGTTGTTTTATGTGTTTTGGGGGTTTCTAAAATCGCCAGTTCGCGCCGCGAACCTCTGTTGGCGCCGCGAACTGCTTGGCAGAAAGTTGGGAATTTTTTAATTCGCTCAGTTCGCGCCGCGAACCTTGTTGGCGCCGCGAACCCTGTTTTGCAGAACTTTTTCTAAACTTTGAAATGATGTAACTTTTGATCCGTAACTCCATTTTAGGCGCTGTTTGAAGCGTTGGAAAGCTAACGCAATGAACTATACCATGATGCAGTAAAATGATCCATATGATATAGTTTCCTATTATGTTTATTAGGATTAAGTGATGAACTATGTTGTGTTAATATATGAAGTATGCTCTTTGCGATGAATTGACATAATTATGTTGTAGTATAACTTGACGTATGTTTTCTTATGATGATACAATGTTATTGAGATGATGATAATATGTGCCTTCCTTATAATGAGATAATGAGATATGTGATGATATGCGTAATTGATAAAGATGTTGTATGCTATAGGTGATTAGTTGTGCGTATTTGATATGTATGAGTCGATGATGATGCCATGTGATGAATTAAGAATATATACATGTCTTTATTAGGAAGTTGAATATAACTTGTTATGATGATTACTTGAATTAAGGAATATGAAGAATTTGTTGATAATTGTTGTTGTTGTGCAATATAATGAATTGTTATTGTTATAACATGATGAATTGTTGTTGTTGTTGTAACTTATTGATGTTTGTTGTTGTTGTGCAATAAGTTGAATTGTTATTGTTGCTATAACATGATGAACTTGTCGTTGTTGTTGTAGACCCTATGGTCACTATTGATAAGTTGTATTATGTTGATAAGAATTAAGTTGAATAGATGTTGTATGTCGATATGATTTGATGATGTGATTGAGACGTGGTAAATTACTATGATACGGTTATTGCCATAGAACCTTGGCATTGAGTTGATGTTGTTTAATTGATGTGGTTATGTTGTTTAAGTTGATTATGTCGTTCAAGTCGATTATGTCGTGTAAGTTGATTAAGTGGTTTAAGTTGTGTTTGTGGATGTGCATCATTTGAGTCGCATCCATTGCATTGTTTGAGACGGCCCTTGTGGCAATTGTTTGAGACGGCCCTTGTGGCAAATGTTTGAGACGGCCCTTGTGGCAAATGTTTGAGACGGCCCAATGGCAAATTGTTTGAGACGGGAGTTTTACTCCAATTGTACCACATGCATATGCATAAGTTTGAGTCACATTCGAGTCGCATTTGAATTGTGTTTGGATTGTTGAGATGACGAGGTGTTTGTTGTGACGTGATAATGATATGTTTGTTGTGACGTATTTGATATCATACTTGTATATTTGAATATCTGATTAATGACATCGTTGCCATTTTGAAAGTTGTATTATATTGATTAGTTGTTTAGCGGTGAAACTTATTTTAAGATGTTACGTGATGCGAAGTGGTGAAATTATGTATGATCTATATCTCCTATATTATTTATCATGCATTCCTTTATATTGTAAGATATCTCACCCCTTTGCTGATATTTCCCCTACCATAGGAAATGGGCAGGTACTCAAGATTAGTCGTGGATGTCCGAGGTTATCTATGTGAAGTCTTTATGTTGCTTTATGGCAAGTCGAGTTGGTGTCCATTGCTCTGATACGTAGCACTCGGGGGGATTAGTCGTTATTATATGATTATTGTATTCCATGATGGCATTTGTGTTAAATTGAATTGAAAGGTGTTAATAAGTTTAAGTTGTAAGTGGTGAATAAAGTTTTGTTCCGAATGCTATGTATCTGTGTTGATTGAAATATAAGTATGTTTGTTTGGTTAAGTCGAATTGTGACATCCCATCTTTGATGAATATTTTTAAATTCACTCTGATTTTCGCTTATAATTGCGGGGTAGATTTGGGGTGTTACAAGATGCATCTCCGAAAACGCTTTTTTTTTTTCAAAATTTGTCTTATTTCGGAAATTCATTTCCGAAAACAGCATTTCGAAAGTGCATTTCCGAAATATTGCGCGTTTTGCAAATTTAGCAAAACAGCCCCTACCCCCCAATTCATTTACCCTAAATCACCATCAACACTTCCTCAAAGATATTTTTTGCAAAAACCAAGTTTCAAGGCTACATCAAAGGCTGATTCTACTTGCTCTACTACATTCAAAAGCTACTCAATCACTTCAGTTTGTAAGTTTCATAATCCTTAGATCCATAATTTAAATGCATGTTAGGGTTGTTAGAAATTAATAAAATGATATAGGGGTAGGTTTTTAGTAGTATTTAGGTTGTTTAGAAGCATTATAACATGTTAGAACTTTGGATTTTGGGGTCTGCCATGGAAGTTGCAGAATTTGGCTTCGCAGAGGTGTTTTGGAAGTTCATTTCCGAAAACACCTTCATCCCCAGTTTCGGAAATGAACTTTCGAAGTGTGTCCAGAGTTGATTTTTTTTCAACTGTTTCGCATTCTTATGGAATTCAATTGTTTCAGGAACATGGCAGGCAACCCAGCACGCATCAGACAGGGGAGAGAGACCCAGTCAGCGTCGGCTAGACGCGAGCGGGTGGCGCAGCTGACATCGACGCAGGGACGGGGTCGTGTGTGAGTACCCGTGCAGATGGACGAGAGTAGTTCCTCATCTGGATCGAAGAGTCGTCTGGCTCGGGTCTCTTCTTCTCGCCAGCAGGAGGTACGAGAGGAGGAGGAGGAGGAGGAGGAGGAGGAGGCAGTTAGATACCAGGAGGCGGAGGAGGAGGTATCGGATGTTGACCTTCCGCACGGGGAGGAGGATGAGGAGGAGGAGGAGGGCTACCCTAGAGGGCCCATTGACACGCTCGTGCTGATTTCCTACCACGAGCACGTCGCTCGACGTGTCTGGGCGGGAGAGGTATTTCTTATAATTTGTCCGACTTTATTATTTAACTGTTTTTTATTTAACTTTTTATTCCACATTTTCTTAACGGTCTAATTAACAATTTTTTTTTGTAACAGGAGAGACAAACTTTAAAACAGATGAACCACGCTTGAAAGATTTTCGGTCTCTTTAAACTAGAGGCGCAGTGGTTTAACGACGCGGTGACAGCATCAGGGCTAGGTGGGTTGTGCATGACAGGGTATTCCACCATCAGCCACGACATGCAGGGGGCCTTTGTGGAGCGGTGGCACAGGGAGACGTCTTCTTTCCATTTACCGGTTGGGGAGATGACGATCACCTTGCATGATGTGCTGTGTCTTCTCCACTTGCCGGACAGGGGGATGTTGTTGGACCGTTCCCGGATCCAGAGGGTCGATGCCATCGAGTGGATGGCAATCTATCTGGGTATGAAGCCAGATATGGCTGATTATGAGTGTCGAACAACAAATGGACCTCATATCCGGTTCACCACATTGAGCGATTATTTCGAGCACCACCTGGTGGCGGCGGCCGAATCTGAGGTTGCGGAGAATGGCCTATTTATGGAGTATCACCGTGCCTGCGCTCTCCAATGCTGATTCATGTTTGTGGTAGGCGCTGCACTCTTTGTGGACAAGAGTGCAAGATACGTCAACGTGACCTACCTCCGCTACTTCATGGACTTGACTACCGTTAACCAGTGGAACTGGGGGTCAGCTATTCTGGTATACCTATACTAGAAGCTGAATGAGACCTCCAACTAGAGGACCAGGCAGTTGACCAGATCCTGCACACTCTTGACGGTACGTTTCATTTTAATTGTTTCACATTTATTTATGGTTCGTATTTATTTTTAATACATTATCGTGTTTGTGTTTCAGGGCTGGATCATCTCCTACTTCCCCCGCATCCACGACTTCCACATTGATACTGCGTACGAGGACGCCATGCCCAAGGCCGCCCGATACGTTCTCCAGAGGGGGAACAATGCAGTGGGACCATATCGTGGGTACCTCGACCGCACAGCTCACGATGACATCAGTTGGAGGCCATTCAGTGACTATACTGCTGTTGTCGCCTTTGACCGCATCTCGTTATATTCTGGCTGGTTGGCATGCGGGACCAACACCATGGTGAGGTATCTCCTTGAGCGGTGCATGCGGAAGTTCGAATTTGTGCAAATGATACCCATGTCACCTTTTAAGGTTGCTCCGGACACAGTTACCCGAGTGGAGCTCACTGGCATATTTACGGATTGGGAGCGTCATATGGTCCCGGAGGAGTATCGTCGCATGTAGGTCACCCAGGACTGGCACAGTGTGGAGGGGTATGTCACATGGTTCTATCGGGTGTCACATCCTCTGATGACACCCGACGCTCCCGGCGCTCCTAGGCCAGCATACGAGGAGGTCCTGGAGAACCAGCAGGCCGAGGATGACCATGCCATTGATCTCCTGCCGATCTGCCAGCTGATAGAGCTGCTTGGGCGGGACGCGTTGGACCGAGGTATCATTGATCAGGGCGGTCCACAGGCAGTCGCCGTGGTGGAGAGGATCGTCGGTGATGCGGGCCATGCGGCGGCATATAGGAGGCAGAGGAGGTCCCAGGGATTGAGGGTTAGGCATACCCAGTAGGGGTTCGGGTTTATTTTTCTTGTATTCGGCTTGTATATTTCGCACACTATGACTCGTTTTGTATATATTATTCAGATTTTATTTATTATATTAGTATTTTATGTTGATATGTCGTTTATTTTGTTCGGCGTTTTCGTTTTGTATATATTACTCGTTTTGTATATATTTGTACGGGACTGTTAAGAAAAGCATTAAAAAAAAAGACTTTTGCATAATTGGGAAATGCACTTCCGAAAATCATCAAAAATTGTGAAAAAGGTGTTTTCGGAAGTACATCTCCGAAAACACCCCCCATTTAGTGTTTTCGGAGATGCACTTCCAAAATCTGGGAAAATTTAGAAAAAAATATTTCGGAAATGCATCTCCGAAGCAGAGGCAAGTTGGGGTTTTTGCTGGGGGTGACCCCATAGGGAGGTGGATAAAGAAATTTTCTAAAAAAAAAGAAAAATTTGTACTTTTTAAGATATGTTTCTTTGAACGTTTGGTGTTTTCCATCAATCATAAGATAAACGGTCAAAAGTATGCGGGTGTAGATACATGGATTAGATGAGAAGCAGTGAATCATTTCCTTATATATGTTTCAACTTCAGACATGTGGATGGATAGAACATGAAACAGGATTCCCTCCGATAAAACAAACACACATACATTAAACCGAAACACCTTTTGTTGTTGAACTCAACACAACACAACACAACACAACACAACACAACAATGGCTTCAACTTCAATCACATGCATCACTCACCAACCCATCATTTCAAATTCCAAATCTATAATCACTTCACAAATCTCAGTTTCTTCTCGGTTTCTTGGCGTCAGAATTAAGAAACTTGGATGGTCAGGCTCAAGCTCAAGCATCACCTCTAGAATTGGACCTTCCAATGGTTCAAGATTCACAAGCTGGTTCAAGTTTGGGAAGAATGGTGTTGATGCTGAAGGGGCTGGGATTTATGGTAGCCAGGCTCGTGATGATTTTGATAGAGATGATGTTGAACAGGTAATTGGGAAAGGAAAAATGAAAACTTTACTGTTTGGTAGGGTGGAAAATTTGTGCATACAAGTGTCATAGTTTTGCTTTTGATTCTAGTATAGATAGTTATTGTTGTTTGTTTTGTTCTTTCATTAGGAGTTTATAGTAACTAGTAAGAAATGAGAATGAATGATGTTAGTTGTTAAGAATTTGTTTTGACTTGTGTAAGTGTAACTATATATGAAGGATTGTGTTTAAGCATAAGTGGAGGACGGTCTTTGAAAGCGTGCAAGACGGCCTATCGCATAGGGTTTAAAATTTGTCACGATTAAATTGTGGCTAAATAGGGCTCATAAAATACTTGTCACAATTAGACTGGAGTTAAACAAGGTCCATGTTTATTTTGTCGGAGTCAAACTCTGGTTAACATACACAGAGGGTCTCAAAATACTTAAGACGGCCCTGCGAAGTGGTGTGTGTGAACCCTGATAGTTGGCCTATTGGTGTGACATGAGAGTGTACTACTCTTAATCTCTCGGATTCGAATCCTTATAAGTGCTAACGATCGTTGTGTTGAGTCAGTCTATACAGGCTTTAAATGGGCTCCGCCTATGGACGGTGAGATTGATCCCTTTAGATTAGTCGGTGTGGACGGTGAGATTGATTCTTTTGGATTAGTCGGTCTCAATACCCCGTGACCAAGTTTTCAGAAGAAAAATGGTGCTGAAATTGCTGTGAATCATGATATTTATTAAATCTGTTTGCTCCCAACTCAAAATTACCACTGATTAGACCTTCATTTTATAAACAGAAAATATCACATAAGAACATCTATAAGGATCATGTTAAATTTTTCAACACTAACAAATGATTTAGTTTTTTTCTCAAAATCATACTTTTGTTTCTACATGAAACCATGAGAGAGGATTAGTTCATCTGCATGTTGTGTCATTGACAGAAATTTTCTATTCTGAATTCTCTATACCAATCCAGTAAAAAAAATTATATTTATATATGATATTCTTTTGCAGTACTTCAACTATATGGGAATGCTTGCAGTTGAGGGAACATACGATAAAATGGAGGCTCTGCTAGGCCAAAAGATCCACCCTGTCGACATCTTACTGTTGTTAGCTTCAACAGAAGGTGACCTGCCAAAAATCGAGGAACTCTTGAAAGCGGGAGCGAAATATGATGTAAAAGATGCAGATGGAAGAACAGCGTTGGATAGGGCTAATGCTGAAGTTAAAGATTTCATTCTTAATTTTTCAGTGCAAAAAGCATGATTAGTTTAAGTTAAAGATTTGATTCTTGATTTTTTTTCAATGCAGAGAGCATGATTAGTTTGTTCAAGTATGTCATTTGAGACATGGTTGTTTAGATTATGATAACTTTTGAACTATGTTATTTCACGTGTTTTGGCCTTTGGATTCATCATTAGCATGCAGTTTATGTCACTGAACATTCTCATGATTAAGAACAGATAACACTCATAACTGCCCCTACAATTTCAAGGGAAAAAATGGTGATTTACTCTATTGGATATAATGAAGAAAAGAAAAAACTTCAGCCAGACAAATATTTCATCAGATATAAAGTATTTCATTGTTCTTGTACTTGAAAAGATTGGCGCTTAAAAAAGACTATCCTTTGGATTTACATCAGTAAATATACTAGCAAGTGAGTGTGGTTTGTCATCTTTTGTTTGATCACTTTCATTTCCCATGAAATGGAATGCCGTAGCATTGCTAGTTAACATTGAAACACTACTTTGCACACTTTGGGTTGCTAATGTAGGATTCTTTATTGACATAAATGCCACCTTCTTTGAAGCAGAATGAAGTCTGCCACTAGTTGAAGACTTCGGTAGTGCATGCAAGTCACCGTCAGGTGAGGATTCGCAGATAAGGGCTTTTGTGGTCGAATGCTTTTCTCCTCCTTCCTCACTACTAGACACAGTCGTCTCCTTAACCTCATCAATTTGCATCGAGCTTGTCAACGATTCTGTATTCATATCCTTGACGTGAAGCGGATCCTCTTCAGCTGCAGTATCAGCTTCGTCTTTCTCGGGCTCAAGTTGGTCATCTGCACATAATTTACCATGTTTAATCATATCCTTGACATTCTTTTTTTCAAACTCTCAACTCATTAAACTTACTGAACAATTTAACCATAAAACAAGACAGTTATTATAAAACAATGTTAACAAGACATTTATATAAAACAATTAATTGTAACCAAGTGAACAATGCACCAAATAAGTAAATTAATTATACAAATAAAGAGCAACAAGTGGTTACGGAATCACGGAAACCAGCACACCATGGTTCTTACCCCCAAGAATAGACTCGATAGTGTTGTAGTTGACACCTGATGTTTGAACAGAAAGATTTCCACCAGAATCCTTGTCACCTCGACTTTCATTCTCCCTTTTATGCTTCCTCTCATGTAGTATGTACTTATCTGATTTCCAGACACACTCTAACGTAACGCAATCATCATCATTACTAACAGGATAGTACTCTCTAAACACCTGATTCAGTAGTATACATCAGAACAGATGAAGAAATAATAGATTAGTATGTAAATTATTATTTTCGATACATACTCGTGTATATGCAAAAGTATAAACGGCAGAGAATTTAGTGGTACTACAATTTCAAACTAACCTCTATTCCGTTATGAGTTATTTTTACTGATTGCTTCTTTTTGGACAGGGAAGAAACCATGTTGAACAAATAAACAACATCGAGTAATATCTGCACAAGGAGAGAAAAAAGCTCACTCAAGATAAATGCACAATCACGGAGAAATATAACATAACGTCTTTAATAGCGTAACTTCTTCAATTCTACAGTATCAAATGACATCTATCACTTGTACTTTATACAAATAACCTCTCCAGATAAATTTGCAATCACTGAAATATAACATAACTTCTTTAATAGCACAAATTCTACAATTTTACAGTATCATCAAATCATACCAGTTGTACTTTATACGTAAATTACAAACCACTTGTGCAAATTCAACTATGATGGAACCTTAATTAAATTAAATTTACAAAAAACATGGGAGACTTACTTGTTGAACCAAAACACGTAAACGCGCTAGCAAGGCCATAATGGTCACAGAAAGTCCCATAAAAAAGGATCGAGCAAACAAAACAGATATCTCACTGTTAAATAGTCAAGGAAAGAAATTTTATATGGAAATCTTAACAGATTACTAAACAAAACAAAAAAAGGTTAAAGAAGCGTGCACTAAATGATACTGGAGATGACCACGGTAACAATTTCTAACCAAAGTATACAGAAAAAATGTGACTGGATGACCAAATAATAGAATATAACGTAGTAGACAACTATTACCAACCAAATTTTGGAAAATACTTCAAAAACTCTAAACTTTGAGGTTTTTTCTAGCATAAAACTTGTAGAGTGACGGAGTACATAATAAAATTTAGCACGGGTAAAGAAATTATATACAGCCTAAATTAAAGCATGTAAAATCCTAATGTTCGATATTGTACTTACTAAGATGAAAACAAATAATAAACTCGAACAGATATGCACTTTGTAAGATCAATTGGCACCTAACTACCTATAATATGAAGTAAAAGGTATACATTCCTTATTATACCATAATCAAACTTTGGCCAATCAACTAAACCCCGGGCATATAGTATAAACGAACATATCTTTATAACAGAAACCACATGATACAGATAGATCACATGAAGAAGGATACGTTGCAGCCTTCAGCATTGGTTCAACCATCTGCACAGGCAAACAAAACACCGATTGACATAAGAGATAGGTATCTGGAAGAAATAAGCAATCCAATGTTAAATCTATGGTTGCACAGAGGGGTAAAATCCCAATTAGCATCTGATAGGGACTTGGGTATTATGAGGTGTTCAAGTCCCGCATCAAGGGAGGGTTCGCCAAACCAAACACTTGAGCACCCCATTATACGCATGCCTCTATCAACAACATCAATAATGTGTTGAATACTCATAATCATTCTCTATGCATGGAAAAAAGAAGCACAAAAGGAACCAGCACAGTAGAAACACAATGATCTTAATACATTATTATTAAGCCTTGAAAACATCAAGAGAACAACTTAATAATATTGAGCTGCAATTTCACCTCTTCTAGTAGTCGTGCAGATCCTAAAAGACGCTCCAAAAAATTCAGCTTCTCATCATTATATCTTCTCCTTTTCAAGCTGCCATGAAACAAATATTATAACCAAACCAACAAGACCAGACCTATAATAACCTTACATAGTGACAGAGAAAATTCAGCAGAAACACATTTCAGAAGGCAAATAACAAAATGAAGGGAAACAAAGAAGCAACATTGCAGTCTGTTTAATCATGCAAGAGAGTGAGCCATCTCTCGTAAGACTATAATTCATGTCACCACGTCGGTTATCTTGATTTTAATACATCTAAATTGAATCTTTAAACATAAAATTAAGAAAAATCGAAAAAAAAAAAAAAAAAACTGAAAGAAGTAATATAAAGCTACCTCTCTAAAAGATGAAGCTTCTGTTTTGGTCTATCATCTTTGATAACATTGAAACATGATATTACAAGCTCCTCCAAGTTCACCAACCGCAGAAGCTTCAAATCCCTCCTAACCTAATAACCACCGCAAAATCAACAATAACTCGTAAAAACACATCACGTACATGTAAAAGCAAATTGTAAACACAAATTTCAAATCACTGAACACTGACTCCAGTGTGCATACCTTCAAAAGATGCTGGAAGTAGGAACAACGGCGGTGCTGATTCTTATTCTTGTAAACCAATCTTTCAAGGATACCATACTCGCATTGCAGCTGCGGAAGCATTGAAGTTAAGCGTCCCTCAACTGTTTCGAATTCAGTGTCCATTGAATCCTGGTTCGTCGACGAGTAAATCTTCAGCGCGCTTCGTTTTCCGGCCACCGTGTGCCGCGCCGTGTGGTTGAGTTCAGTTGTTTTTCGTTTTAGGATGCTACAGTTTTTTTGGTTTATCAGGGTTTTCAATTGTTATTTTCAAACAATGTTTTAAAAGCCGGATCGGTTCGGCCGGTTCAACCGTGAAAATGATCTGTTCGGCCGGTTCAACCGTGAAAATGATCTGTGTAAATATTTAGATCGTAAAAAAATTTTACTTTTTACTCATTTCATTTTAAATATTTATTTGAAGCAAAAATCATATATTTAAATATTAATTTTAATTATCTTTCTTTTTTTTATTAGAAACAAATACATGCAAGATGCCTATAGAAAAATCTTGCATTGATCTTTTTCAAGATTCAATAGTTCGAAGATTTAAAATCTAGATCTTCATAGAATTTGATTTTTATCTAGATTTATAGGAAATCTGATTTTAATTTTAATTTTAATATTTTAGATAAATAATGTGATATTTTGAGTAAACAATATAAAAATTAATTTTGAAAAAAAATTAATTTTATCCATCGGTTTTCTAGATAAACTGAGATATAAAATATGCTAGTTTTGAAAATAATAAAAGTGTTGCAACTGAGGTTCGAACTCATGTGCATATAACTTTATCACTTGAATTTTAAATCACTGAGGTATTAAGTAATAACTTTCATGACGCTCTTCGTTACATCGCTTCTTTAGTCGAGGCTAAATACATTTTGCGTCCGACGTATTATGTTTTTTTTAGTAGTGTTGACTCCACCTCCTTATCGTTACGAGGTAGGAACATAAGTTAATTGCATTCTTTTTATAAAAAAAATATTTTATGTTTAAGAATCACAATAGATTCGAATTCATGATTAATGCTTAATCTATAACAATATCTATCATATCATTTCATTAATAGTCTGTTTGGTAAGACGCATTTTTGAACTTATAGCTTATAGTTTATTTTGCTAGCATATGACATACTTTTCAAACGCTATGGTAGATTGATGTTAAGGAAGGTTGAAGTGGTGTGGTTTCGTGTGTTTAGATTATATGGAAAGCGAGAAATAACAGGTTAGAAATTTGTGTTGAAAAGATGGCAGAAGATGCTCCCTTGGAATTGGTTGTGAATTAAATGTGATAATATCCATGTTAAGGTTTCGCAATGGTTCTAGAATCCTAAAGCTTGTTTTGGAATTAAGATTGAATAAAGATCTCATATCAATAAAAGGTTGACTTAGACTGGGAGTAACGATTATCTCTTGGCTATTTGGTCTAACAGTTCGGTTGTCGACTTTGCATGTTCAAACTATCTGTTGGCTTGGCGCTTCACCTACTTTACAAATCGTCAGCGTGTAGAATTCGAGTGAAGAGTCAAAGTGGTCGCATTGGAAATGTCTTCGTATAAAATCATATAACATTGTTGGAGTTTGGATTTGTTTCAATAAACATGAATTCATGGATTTGTACCGTAGGGGTTGATGTTAGCAGAGGGTTTATCTGTGATTCTAGAGCTGTTGGGATTTGTACATCAATCGAGTTTATCTGATTAACATCGACGTTATGGTTTAGGTTGGTGTACTGACAATTCATCTATTATCTATTATAATCTATTATAAATATATAAAAAGTAAAGTACCTGGAAAAGACAAGATAAACCCTCTGATTAAAAGCTATAATTAATCTAATTACAAGGGGTATTATTGACTATTTAAACTTTACTTGATTTATATGCATTTGGCATTAAATGTCGCTGATGTGGCACAACCCTATATTTTTGTTAGTTTTTATATTATTTTAATTTTAATTATACAAAATTGTTCCAATAAACCCTCATTAAAGCATACACGATAAATTATAATTCAAAATTAATGTTGGCTGCGGAAGTAGAACAGGCAACCGATACATTGAATCCTTCAAGATTTACAATACGTAAAATCTTTTCCCAAGATGCAACTAATATAACTCCTACCACCCTTGGAAACTAATATTATATATTCACTAGGTTTTATGCATTCCTTAGAAGTGAACACAGGTGAAGAATGGAGCAATGGCAAACCCTAATTTTCCTCTCATGTCAAGCAATTTTATTGTCTGTGTTATCTCTTTTCTAAAATATGTCAAGCAATTTTCCTGTTATTTCTTCAATTTGAAAATTATGATTTTGCCCTAATTTTTTGCTGCGGTGAAATGGGATTTCCTAATTCATAACCTTTTGTTTTTGCCCTTATTTGATCAAATTCTGATGTGTAGTATATTCTTCATCTGTAGGCACAAGCAAATTCTGATGTGTAGCATATTGTTCGTTATATGGTTGAAGAGATGCAAGCTGTGAACAAGAAACTGAAGTAACTATAGGTTGAAGAGATGCAAGCTGTGAACAAAAGCTGGAACTAACGGTAAGTTGTAATCTCATGAAAAGTATGAAAATTTTAAAAAATTTCAATTGTTTTTTGTTTTGTTTTGAAAATTTTACTATTATTCCTTCACTTCGTAGATGATGAAAGCACTACGGGAACAAGCTATGCGACGACAAGCTAAAGTAGAAAAAAGTAGAAGGCAGAAAAAAGTAGAAGTATTCATCAAACAAAAAGTGTTGAAACCAACCATAAGGAATCTGAGACTCTGGTGGAGACGTGTATAGGAGAGGAAGAAAAAACTTTGAAGGACAATACGCATTAAGCAGACAAGGAAGAGAAAAATTTGAAGCACAAACTACTTTGATTCCCGTTTCGGATTAATATTACTGATTGTACTTTGCTGGTTTATTTATTATTATTAACTAATTGAGAATATATAATTCAATTGATTCCAATTTTTTTATAATCATTGGTTGTGTTTTGCAGTTAGTTTTATAATATGTTGTTGGTGTTCTGCATGACAGTTAGATGGGAAAGATACTTCTTTTACGCTAGGAATTAGTTGTGAATTGCTATACGTGATTGCATCTACTAAAAATGAGGGAAGCAAGATGGTTGAGTTGCCGAAAGAAATGAGAATAATCCTTAAAAAAAAATGAAAGGATAACTTGAAAGTAAATATCCTTCAAATATAAAAGGCGATGAAAGACATTGAAAATGATTTCAGACCATTTTTATATTAAAAATTTATTTGCAGTTTTATCACATAAGTGCTTATTGTGAAAAACACTTATACTTATCAGCTATAATGTTAATTGTTTATCATATAAACTATAAACTTAAGAAATATTGATGTGATGTACTAAGACTGAAGATATTTTTGTATGTTTTAAAACAACATTGAGAATTTTAATATTTTGATTATAATTTGTCAATTAAATATTTTTAATGTTATTAGTATCTTTAATGATTTTGAATTTTATTAAACTTATTCGAGGTTTAAAATTTGAATGAAATCTATTAATACTAAAGAAGGATAAAACTTTACTCCTTGCAATAAAACTTTAAGATTGCTTTATTTCCTTTCACATTAAGAAAAAAGATTGCGATAATTATTATCGAAAAATATACTAATAAATATTTTATGCAATTTTAATTAACTATATTTTTCCTTCCATTTTTAAAAAATGTTTTAAATTATCAAAAGATTTTTTTGACCGAGAATTAATGCAGTTATTGCTTTCGGTGAAAAAAAAACATCTCGAGTAAATTTTCTTTCAATTTTATGATACTATATTATTTTGATTTTCTCTTAATTACACTTTTATTTCCTATTTAGTGTCATTATTATAGGTTATTTTTGTTATTTTTATTATTTGATATTTTTGTTCTTTCTATTCGATTATGTTATTGTTTTTTATTTGGTATGAGCAACTAACATAATAGAAATTAACCATAGGTATATAACCGACATGGGGTAATAAATAGCATTAATATTAATAATTAATATTAATAATAAATATATTTTATTTCATATTTTTTGATTTTTTTTCTATCGTTACAATTTTATTTTCTATTTATTACTATTTTATTATAATTTAGTCTCAATATATATTTTCGACCTTTAAAAATGAAAATTTTGACCTAAAAATATTTTATTTCATATCATGGTTGGTAGTAGCCATTTTATTTCATTTTTTGTTTTGTTAAATTTTAACAACCTTCAAATTTGTCTTTTAGTATTTCAACTAATTACTACTTGAAATCATAATGTTCAAAGTTTAATATATTTCTTCCTTATTATTAATAAGTATTATTAATTATTAATAGTAGTAAGTAAATAAATATATTAAATATAAATAAAGTTAATATAATATATTGTATAAATAAATATAAGAATAGTAGGAAAATGATTTTATCAGATTCTATTAAATATAAATAAAATATATACTTCTTCAATAATCAAACAACTTGCTACCAAAATAAATATATTGTTTAAATAAATAATTGTATTATTGATTATAAAATAACTATATTATTGATAAAAGACCTCAAAATTGCAAACATATTTTATTGATTTTTTTTAAATATCTGAAAAATATTACAGTTTATTATTATAAGATAAATAAGAGAGTGTACATTTTATCCCCTATTTTATCCCCAATTAGAATTAAATGCCTTATTTGTAAAAAAGTAAAATAAAGAGAAAAGAGATTGTGCACTGATAGTGATAGTGTAAATTATTTTTACACTATCCACCAATGACGACCATATAAAGCGTCAAGTCACAATGTAAATTTTAAAATATTTTTATGATTTTACATTGACAGTATACTACCATTAAACTCTAAAATAAATTATTTGATTTTATAATATTTTTTATTTTAATCTTAAAATAAATTATTTGATTTTATAATATTTTTTATTTTAATCTTAGACATATGAAAATCAAACTTATAATAAAATAGAGTACACTTTTTAAAATTATCCTGTTTAGTATAAAATAACTACATTATTTATAAAAGTCCTAAAATGCAAATGGGTTTAAGTTATAAACGAAAGACAACTTAATATTTTATATGTTGTATTTTAACGTGAACAAGAAAAAAATAATATTATATATTTAAATTTGAAGATGACAATATTATTTTGTTTCTATAAATTTGAATGTAAATAAGTATGATTTATTTTATAATTTTTTTTTAAAAATATCATATACTTGACTTTGACCAGAAATAAAATATCAAATAATTTTAAAAAAATATCATATACTTAAAAAAATTATTCAATAAAATATCAAATAATTTACAATTTTATAAATTTTGTAATTTTACTAAGCAAAAATGATAGAAAAAATATTCATTTAAAACTGAAATTTCAAGATACCATAGAGTGTAGATATTCATTTAGCACTAAATTTCACGGGGAGTGGTCATATATTGTAGGTTTGTAAAAATTGTAAATATGATATAATAAAAGGTATTTAAAATTGATATTAACAGGAAGCTTATATAAATTTTAGGTTTTGAAAACTTGAATAATATCTAAAAAGTAATGTTATTTGAATTGGAAAAATTATTTTATTCAAATCTATAGTTTTAAAATCAACCCATCTGGATTCAACTGAGTTTTGTTAACTCATCTTGATTCACGGGTATATGTAAACGTATTTAAAAGATACGAGTTGTAGACGGTTCATTTTAATGTCCATCTTTTAAATATTTTTTCTGCTGTTTTATATAATTGAAGTGATAATCGGCTGTAAGATTTACTGTAAATACGATGCTGCTGTTTTATATAATTGAAGTGATAATCAGCTGTAAGATTTACTGTAAATACGATGCTTAAAGGTTTGTGCATATATTTGTAACTATGTCAATGTTAACCTATCGAAGAATGAATTCAAACTTTACAAATGATGGTTTGGTAGGCATGTGATGTGAATCCAGACGGGACCCGTGCGATAGCACGGGTTTCTTACTAGTTCATGTTTAATTTAATTGTTGTTGTATCTTTGGCATGTCTCGTGCATAGTGTTAATAATATTTTGATGTTTCAAAAAATAATCAATTAGACCACTGTAATTTTAACTAATTACACAATAATTCTAAGACATATAATATTATATTAGTGGCCCAAAATTCTAACATTAGATATTAATATATAATATTTTTATTTAGTTTTCAATACTTTTTAATATGTGTGAATTGCTTAATTATTACGTGGGGCCAAATTTACCTTCAAAGGGTCAAAATAAAAATATCTGAACCTAACTTTGAAGCAATCATTACGAGGGGCAAAGTCATATAAATGCATTTATTCAAAAGCTGGAAAAGTCCAAACAAATAAAACAGCCAAGTAAAAAACTTATATTCACACACATATATTCAAAATTAAATTATACCAGCCTAGTATTCTCTCTACTCTAAATCCTAAATAGTTTAGATAATTTATTTCAATATTAAAAAAAACGTACTTGATTTTATATAAAATTATCCCTCTATTCTAAAAATATTTTTTATTAATAGTATATACAAGAAAAACAAAAAGAAATTAAAAAAAAAAAAGAGAGCTATACATAATATTAGAGATAAAGTATTAATATTTTATTTATATTGTAAAATAAGTTAAAACAAATTTTTCATAAATGACTTATAATTTAAAATCATTAGAGACCCTGTTTGTTTCAAGATTTTAAATTATATTCTTTAGAATAGTATTCCTAGGATTATTATTTCTAGGATTATTATCCTCACTTATGTGTTTGGTAGAAATTAAATTTTTTTTAGGAATAATTGTAAATTTATTTAATTTAAAATTACAAAAAAAATAAAATAAAATAAAATAAATGTGATTAGTAGTGGAAAGTTATAATTGGTTGAAATTATTTCCATGGAAATGTTATATTCTCAGTCTTTAAGCCTTGGAATAAAAATAAAAGAATCATGTGTAAATAAGATTCCTAGGAATAAAAAGTTTCTTGGAATAATTTTTTTAAACTTGAATCAAACATAGGAATCTTAAATTCCCATAGTTTTATTCCTTGAAAATATTTTTCTAACCTTAAAACAAACACACCCCTAAAAAAGAAAGCATTTTTACCCTAACACATCTCGTCCCGTTCCAACCAAGAAAAGATTAGTTATTTATCATTGATCATGAAGATAAGGAAAATTCGTCAAGACCAAAGGTCGGAGTCGTTATTCCTAATCCATTCGCTCCTTCATTTGATTTTGTTTCATTTGTCCAAATTTCTATGTGATTCTGCCATAAGTGAAGCATCATATTTTAAGAGATGATTATAAGAGGAATCCTGAAATGTTCTTGAACAGAAAATGTGCTCAAAAATAATATATGTTACCAAGGAGGCTAAGACATCTTTGAAAATGAATTTTATGCGAGCTTTTGAAAACGTTAATCTACATAGGTTCAGGGGTTTGAGTAAGAAGTATGATTTATATAATTTGAATGCATTTTATTATAATGCAAAGGGCAAAACAATTGGTGTGGAATACGAGTTCAAAGGAAAATTCGTTACATTCACGTATGTGGACTCTCTCGAAGTTCTCGGGTCGTAGAACAAAGGTGTTGAGATATATCCTCAAAATTATATTGGTGAGTTCAAGGATATTGCGTTTGTGGAATTCATATCGAAGACATTGTTCAGAGGTCACTTAGACGTTTAAAATTTCCAAATCAGTTGAATGAAATGCGAAATGTGAATGCTCCACTAAATTATAGGCAAGATTCTCTATTGGAAAATTAGAAATTGGGCAAGAGCAAACGACATTGATTTGTTCTTAATGTGGATTTTATTCATTCATCCAAAGGTCAACCTGGTAAAATTCATCATCACTAGATAATTATTTGGAAGGCAAATTCAAATCGTCCTCTTTTTTACACATCCTTGATTCAAATTATTCTTGAGAGGAACAACGTATCTTCTACTAAGTCTAAGCTCTTGGAAGCTCCAGAGTTGTTTGAAAATCATGTCGTCAATAAAATGTGTTATTATTGGGATAATGATAACATATACTATTATTAAGATAATTCATCGCTGCTAAAGAAGCTCTTGGAAGTATTGTGCCTTTGAAGGCACCTGCTTCTTCATTTATTGCTACTTATGATGGGTTGACTCATGCAGTCAAAGCTTGTTTTAACAGTTGTGTCGATCAGATTATTATTGATACCCGAGATATGGAAGAGCCCTATATTTCGTGTGAAGTGTAAGTAGTTGCAAAAACTTGTGCAAGGGAAGTTAGTTAGGAAGAAGCTGTGAAAGCTTGAGAAGTTCGGCTTACTACTTTGTTAACTTCAGTCAAGGAAGCAATATTTTCTCCAAATGGTTCAAATTTGGCTTTTGACTTATCTAATTTTCCAGCTGACGACCAGTTCCTCTTCGGCCTACCTCCATTTTAGCATGCATACCATTTCATTTCGTATAATTTGTACCTTAGTTTTTGGACTTAGTGTTATTTTTTTGATTTTCAACCGATGTTTGCAAATTGATGTTGGGTTAGTTTTTTGTTAATATACCCATTCTGGAATGTTTTGTCATTTTTGCTTATTCGTAATGTTATTATTTTCCTATCTGTTGTCTTTATCTTTGTTGTGATGATAGTATAAAACCTAAAATTGTGTATGTTCTTTGTGTCTTGCTCAATTGCCTAATTGTGATGATTTGTGCGTTTTTGGTTATGTGGCTAGCAATAGTGTGGCTAGCAATAGTGTGATAACATGTTGTTGTGGTTTCTATTGTAATGTGAATTTCAGTCTTATTTTTGTCGTCGTCTTTCTAATTTTTATCAAATGGGAGAATTTTAAGAGATATCTCACATTTTTATGCTCGTTAAGTGTTGAATGCAGTGGGAGCTTAAGAGCACAAGACCTAAAGTCGTTTTGTGCATTGCTCAAATGAGGAATCAATTTATTCAAAAGTATCTCAAATTTTTCTCGCATAAAAAAAAGAGAGACGAAAAAATTGCTCCATCGATAACAATGTAATTTTATTTGTGTATTTTGATGTTCTGTCATGATTTTTGGGGTTATCGTTTGTTGTAATATTAAATTGATGGCTTAAATAGTTCTTTGGTCCCTGTAAGTTAGCGAGTTTTTGATTTTCATTCCTATATCTTTTTTTTTTTGGTCCAAGTCGGTCCAAGTCCCCATATGTCCATTTCTTGTTCACTTTGGTCCCTGACGTCCAACTTCCGTTAAAAAAATGATGATGTGGCTAACGCCGCTGACGTGGCGACCATTTTTTATGTTTTTTTTTATATTTAATAATTCCACATAAGCTTAAGTTTTTCTGTTTTTGATTTTGGTCCCTATAGGGTCAAATTATAACATTTTCAAAAAAGTGGGTAATGGGTTTCGAACCCACTCACTTTAAGTCATTCCTTTCCACCAAGCCAGTTGTGCTGTTTGATTTTTATTTGCAATGCATGCTATTTGGTTATATTTTGTTCTAATTTTTGTTTTGTAAGCAGCAGATTTGCTAATATTTTCCACTAACGCCTACAGCAATATATTTGTTTTATATTTTGTTCTAATTTTTATTTTGTAAGCAGCAAATTTTTTTATTTATAAACAGCAATGTATTTATTTATAAGCGCTGGTATTAATTTTTATTTTGTTCTAAATAAATAGTAAAATACAGTAATTTATATATATTAAATAGTTTGAAACATTTTTATCATTATTTAACTATATTATATTATTATTACAAATTAAAATATTTAATATTTCATATTTAATATAATAATTTAATTATTGAAATATTTAATAGTTGAGATATTAAATAGTTAAAACATTTAATAAATAGTTGAAATAATTATTAATCTATTTAATAAATATTTGAAATATTTAATAAATTAATTATTTATCAACCATTTTATTAACCTATTTAGCGTTAATATTTATCGTTAATATTTATTAACCTAATTAGCGTTAATGTTTAGCGTTAATATTAATAATTAATATTTATTAACCTATTTAGCATTAATATTTATCAATTTTTTAATTTATTAAATATTTTATTTATTAATTTTTTAAATTGAAGACTAGTAAATACTAAATATTTGAAACATTGCATAGTGGAAATAATATGAAATATTATGTAAAATATTTGCAGTTATTTATTATTGTATATTATTATTTATTTGAACAAAATAAAAATTAATACCAAAACTCAAAATAAAATAAAGTCTATTTCAAAAAAATTATCTCATTATGTAATGTATACAAATGAATTGCAAATATATTACAAGTAATAGAAGTGGCTAAGTGGAAAGCCTTTGGTGTTTTTAAGCTAAATGTCATGGGTAGGGGTGGGAATAGGCTAGGCTAGGCTAGGCTTTATAAGGCCTGGGCCTGGCCTGCGATAAACTTACAAGGCCTGAGCCTGGCCTATGGCCTACTATAGGCTCGTTTTTTCAGTCTGGCCTGGCCTTTTTAAAAGCCTGGCCTGGCCTTAAAGCCTATTTAAAAGCCTCTTTCTCATTAATATTTTCAATTAATTCATATTACTTAAGAAGCCTTGTAGGTCGCATATATATGAACATTTAGACCGACCTATTTAATATTTTTTTCTAATATATATGCATATATAGACCAATCTATTTAACACTTTTTCTAATATATATGCATATATAGGCCAACGTATTTAGACTAATTTTAATATATATGAAAATATAGGCCGGCCTACAAGGCTTTATAGGCTTTTTTAATAGCCTGGGCCTGGCCTATTTTATTAAATAGGCTTTTAAAAAAGCCTAAGCCTGACCTTTTTATTAAATAGGCCTGGCCTGGCCTTAAGTAGGCTAGGCTATAGGGCCCTGTAGGCCGGCCTGGCCTATTCCCACCCCTAGTCATGGGTTCAAAATAAATAATTATTTAAAAAAGAAAAACATGCATGCCACGTCATTTCCGTTTGCCATGTAGGCATTTTTTTAACGGAAGTTGGACGTCAGAATAATTTTACCATGTATCGTAGTAATGTACCTCTCACTTATCTCTTCTCTCACTTAGGTTGAAACAATTGCAATATTTTTTTAATTTAAGCAAATTGGTTAAAAGACAACTACATATGACTCAAATCACAATTTAGAAATCTTAAAACAATGTGTTTTCTAAGCTTGATTTGAATCACAACTTTGGCTGATTTGAATTAAGAGTAAAAACGAAATTTGGAATTTGGCATTGTAAGTGTGATTGGAATCAAGGTTTTGCCTGAATCGAATCAAATGCACCTTGACTCGAATCACAACTATGGTTGATTCGAATCATGCATGAACATAGTGTTTTGGAAACCACCTCAACTTGTGTGATTTGAATCAGATAACTGCTTGAATCGAATCACATGGTTCAAATCATGATTTGAATGAAACATAATATTTCCAGTTTTTATCATCATGATTCAAGTCACTTTTTCAAGTGATTTAAATCATTTTGTAGGACCTGACTCGAATCAAGTTGCTTATTATACACCTATTTTGTGCCTTATATCTAGCACATATATAAATCATTTTTTCTCTCTCTAGAAAAAGTTAATTCATATTTTCATAATCCTTAAAAAATCAATAGCATTCTTTCTTTCACAAACACCTTCTCTCTCAAGTCAATCTTAAATAAAAACTTCAACGAGTGCTGATATCCAATCATCTTAAACCTTTAGCAAAAAAAAACTCATTGTTGTGGTTACTCAACTCTAAGAGTGAGTGTAAGTAGTAGTTGAAAGGTATATAAGAGAATCTAATGTTTTGTGAAGCTTTTTATGTATTGTGTATCATCGAATTAAAGAATTGGGTTGTGATTATGGTTTGTAGAGACTAACTTCAACAAAGAAAAAGAGTAATTTCTTCTCCAAAGGAAGATTTCAGTAGGGTCAATTGAAGATCACTACAGACAAAATTTTAGAGTTTCTAACTCCTTAAGTATTTCAAAGACTCAGACAAAGGAATTTCAGCAGGGACGAGTGAAGACTGTTGCAGACAAAATCTTGGAGTGCATTGAGTGAGAATCTTGTCGAATTAGTATTTTTGTGATATGCTTTTAACACAAGGAAAATCAAGATTCAGATATATGTTGCTTAAATTGTTGACGTTAAGTTTTTCAGTATTGTTTGTAATTATTTGTTGTACAAAAACATTGTGTATTAATTTGTGATTTATCGGAAGACCCGAATTTTTTTCCAATTGTTTGCCATTAGAGACTAGACTAGGTGAAAACGAGGACACATCGAACCAATAAAGACACCGATGTACAATTTTCTCTATCCATATCTTTTAAATTTCTGTATAGTTTGCATGTTCATATGATTTCATCATTTTCTAGCATTGTATGATCATAGAGTTTTATTGCTTTCTAGAATTGTATGTTGTTAAGTTGTTCGTTCATAACGTTTTAATGTTTAAACTTAGGTCCTAGTTAGATTTTGTCTGCTAAACATTCTCTATGTTGATTATATCTGTATAAACATGTAATATTTGATCCTCACTCGATTAATATAATTATATTACCTCTCACTGTGAATCCGATTTAATTAACTGGCGCATTGTATGTCGGTAGTTTCACCCATCTTCTTTTTATTATATTGTCTAATCATTAAAGAATTCGTGAATTTATTCCACAACACATATTTTTTAAAAACCCTATTAACTTTCGCTCCTGCGCATTTTAAAAACTCTAATTCTGAAATTTTTGTGAAAAGAATTTTATCTTAAAAAGTCTATTCATCTCATTCTAGACCATTCCCCTTTATATTCAAGTCAACAACAACTTTCACATCTTTTAAGTGGTTATATAGTACATATAGTTTCTTTAGGGATTATGTACAAAATATCCAATTTTAAGTTCAAACCACAAATACAAATTAAAAAAAAAAACTTTATATTTAAAAACAAAATTCAAAAAACAACAGACACATGTACAACACATGTATGAACTCCACATATTGACTTCGTCTTCCATCATTCATTTTTTCATCTGCTAGTTGCTTGGAAGCACAAGCCTGACCATGACCACGACGAACAAAGCAAGGAGCCCATACGTCACAACAACCTTATATTTAATGCTCCTTAGCCGGTCTGAAAACGACCCTTTTAACACCTTGTCCTTTCTATATTCATCCCATTTCTTCAACCTCAACTTTCACACTTTCATGGTCAATATCAACAACAACAAGACCAAAATACAATCTGGGTCGGTCTTATTCTTCGCTATTTCTCTTTCTTTCTATGTAAAGTTCTCACCTTTGAACTTCAACTATGTTGGGTCTAAGGTCTAACATGAATGAAAAAGTCTTAATATTTATCTATTTTGCAGGTTCTTTTCACTCTCCTTCATTTGTTATACTTTGATTGTTTCTAGTTTTCTAAATTGAAGACAAAAGATTCAAACTTTCTCAAATTCAAATAGGCCCATTAAGGTATTAACTCTTTTCTTTGTTTTTGTATTAATTTTGTGTCTGTGTCTGTGTCCGAAATCGATACCAACACTTGTGATTACTTTAATTCATCCATTTTTTAAAATTATTATCGGTATCGATGTAACAGTTATAGTTTCGTGTTTCTGGTGTCTGTGCTACATAGCTCTAGTTATAGGTTATTGTTCACTTGATCATATTTTCTTCCTTTATTGATGAATAATTCTTGTTTTTATGTGAACAAATGAAGTTTTTGTGAATAATAAGGAAAACATGGAAAAGGAGGATTTTTCTGAGATGCTGTCAAGGATGGAAGTTTTGGTTGATGAGGTTGTTACTTTTGCTAAGAAATCTGAAATTGAGGTAGAGGCTTTTTCTGAGTTTGGAAACTTGGTTGAGAAACTATCACCAATCTTGAATGAGTTGAGTGATAAGAGTACTGTTTTGGATAAGCCGTCGATAAGAAAATCGTTGGAATCTATTGAGAATGAGTTACGTCGTGCTAGAATTTTAACGAAAAGCTTGAATTTGAGACATCCGGTTAAGCAAATTGAGGATATGACGCATGATATTGGTCGGTCGTTAGGGGTTTTGCTTGTTGCGAGTCTTGAAGTGTCTATTGATTTTAGAGAAAAGATTGGTGTATTGCAAAGACAGATGATGAACGCAAGATTCGATGGTGTTTCGAGTATGACTTCGAGTCCAAAATCGGAAATTTTCGCGAATGAAATGAAGACGGTTGGGGAAATAGAAGAGGAAATAATTGATGTGTCTATTGGTGATGTGGTTTTGCAACTTAAGAATGGCAATGATGAAGAATTCGCGGTTTCGCTTCTGAGACTAAAGGAGTTCATGAGAAGTGAGAGATTGGACAGCGGTTTGATTAACGAGGAAGCAACTATTTCCATTCTTTTCAATCGGCTAAGTACGTGTAAGGCGGATAATAGGCTCGCCATAATTCAATTGCTAAGACGTATTGCTTTTGGAAATGACGAGAAAAAGGTAAAATTTTGAAATTTTAAGTTGATTTTAACTTTATTTTTTGTAAATATTGGTTTAGAATCATTACACTGTTAGGTCCTGTTTGGATATACAACTTAATTAAGCGCTTATATCATAAGTTCTTATCATATAAGTGCTTTTACATAAGCGGTTTTAACTTTTAAACAAGTGCTTATGAAGTGGTACAATGCAGGAGAAGATGGTCGAGGTTGAGTTTTTATCGGCAGTGGTGAAGTCTCTTACAAGAGATTCAGAAGAGAGAAGAGAAGCTGTAGGGTTGTTGCTAGACCTCTCTAACGTTCAAGCCGTTCGAAGGCGGATCGGAAGAATTCAAGGTTGTATCGTTATGTTGGTCGCCATTCTTAACGGCGATGACTCAGTTGCTTCACACGATGCCGCAAAGTTGTTAGATATTTTGTCTAGTAATAATCAAAATGCACTTCATATGGCCGAGGCCGGTTACTTTCGGCCGCTAGTTCAGTATTTGAAGGAAGGTAACGCCGGAATTTTCTTAACTGATGAGTTCAAATTTATATTAACTTTTTCGACATTCTACTTGAAAACTTCGAATTATATTATTGCAGGCTCTGACATGAACAAGATCCTAATGGCGACAGCGCTTTCTAGATTGGAACTTACCGATAACAGCAAACTTACCCTCGGAGAAGATGGAGCAATCGAGCCACTTGTCAAAATGTTCGTCACTGGAAAACTCGAATCCAAGTTATCATCTCTAAACGCGCTACAAAATCTGTCTAGCTTGACCGAAAACGTGCAACGTTTAATTCAATCAGGTATTACAGGAGCTTTGCTACAACTTCTTTTCTCCGTAACATCTGTGCTCATGACTCTTCGGGAGCCTGCATCGGCCATTCTTGCAAGAATCGCTCAGTCGGAATCTATTCTCGTCAACGAGGATGTTGCTCAACAAATGCTTTCGCTTTTGAATCTTTCGAGCCCGATAATTCAGAGTCATCTATTAGAAGCTCTCAATAGTATGTCTTCGCATCTCGGCGCATCCAAAGTGAGAAGAAAAATGAAAGAAAAAGGTGCACTTCAACTACTCTTACCCTTTCTTAAAGAAAGTAACACCAAAATCAGGTGTAAGGTCTTGAATTTGCTATACACGCTCTCTAAAGATATAACCGACGAACTAACCGAATATCTCGACGAAACTCATCTTTTAGAAATTGTTAATATTGTCTCATCGTCCACGTCAGAGAGTGAAAAAGCGGCTGCGGTTGGCATCCTGAGTAATCTTCCTGCTAGCGATAAGAAAGTAACCGATATTCTAAAGCGGGCAAATCTGCTACCGATTTTGATATCAATTTTGTATTCTAGCAATGCAAGCAAATCACCATCAACAAATAGCTTAATCGAGAGCGCCACCGGTGTTATAAACCGCTTCACGAATTCATCCGACAAGAAACTACAACTCGTTTCAGTACAGCACGGGATAATTCCTCTGCTCGTAAAACTACTCTCAACAGGCTCGCCGATCACGAAATCAAGAGCTGCAAACTCCTTAACTCAACTATCACAAAACTCTCTTTCTCTAAGAAAATCTAGGAAAGCGAGATGGTTATGCGTTCAACCTTCAAAAAACGCATATTGCGAAGTTCATGACGGATATTGCGTTGTCAATAGCACATTTTGTTTGGTAAAAGCGGGTGCGGTTTCTCGGCTTATCGAAATATTGGAAGATAAAGAGAAGGAAGTAGTTGAAGCTGCTCTTGTTGCACTTTCAACTCTTTTGCAAGATGAAATATGGGAGAATGGTGTGAATTTCATTGCTAAATTATCTGGTGTGCAAGCTATTATAAAATGCTTAGAAGTTGGTGATGCAAAGGTGCAAGAAAAAGCATTATGGATGTTGGAGAGAGTATTTAAGATTGAAGAACATAGAGTGAAATATGGAGAATCTGCTCAGGTGGTGCTTATTGATTTGGCACAAAAAAGTGATTCTAGAGTGAAGTCAACAGTTGCTAAAGTATTGGCTGAGCTAGAACTCTTGCAAGATCAATCAAGTTACTTTTGAAACAAGGCTTTCATTATGTGAATTACCACTATTGTGGAAGTGATCTTTTGTTTTGCAATCAATTCATTTATATATTTTTTGGTGTACATGCTTGTATTTTATATTTTTTGGGATGAACCCTAAAGAGTCATTCAAGTGTATGTAATAATTTGTTAGAAATGAAAGATTGTAAAATAAGTTCAGGTGGACTATGTAAGTATATCAAGGCCACCGTCCACACATTAATCTTTTACTTTTGATAATTCACTTGTAAACTAAACTTCTTTATTTTTCGTTATTTTTTCTCTCTTTTTAAAAAAAAAATTCTTTTATAATTCTATTTTTCTTCTCTTTTTAATAGTTAAACTTTGAATGTAATATCTTAAAAACTTAAATATTTCATTCAACATATGCCTAGTGACAAATTGTTTTGACATTATAAACGATAGATCACTAGCTAATTAAAATAACAATTTTTTTGGCCAATATCTCCCTCATATTTAAGCAAAGTCTCAAAGATAATCATATTCTTCATGTATATTGTAGACTTGTCCCTATATTCTAAAATAATTTTGTTAAAAAATTCACACATATTATTGGCTAAAAAGTATGATATTTTAATTAGTTAGTGTTCTATCTTTTGGGTTGTAAAAATAAGTTGCCATAAAATATATTTTGAATGTTATAATTAAGATTTTAAAAATATTTCGTTTAAAGTTTAACAATTAAAAAGAGAAGACAAAATAGAGTTGTAGAGAAGAAAATTAGAAAAAATTTAAAAAAAGAAGTTTAGTGTACATGTCATTAAGAAATCCAAAATCAAACGATTGAAAATTTTGGAGGGTCAAAATCGAACAATTGAAAAATTTGAAGGACCAAAATCAAACAACTGAAACTTAAGGGGCTAAAATCATTCAATTGAAAAACTTGGACCGTCAAAACTGTATTTAAACATAAATTAAATTATATATTATTTGAATTAATCTAAATTATGAAAATAAAAAAAATTATATATGTAAAAAAGAAAATTATACACTCATCATATTTTCATTAGAAAATAGTACAATCCACACATAAATAATTGTATCTAAGTATTCTCCATTTCAATTATAATATTTACGTTTATGCTCTTTAAATTTAAACTTTAAAAGCTATATATCATTAAAATAGTTGCGAAAAAAATATATAACCATAATAAATAGTTATTTTTTTGTTAAAGTTGTCAATATATAAATATACTAATTTATTTATTTTAACATAAATTTTTTGAATAAATATTATCGTGATTCATGAAAGATTGAATTCAAGATCAACCGATTAAATAATTACTTTTATAATTTTTTATATCACAATTTATTACATATTTATTAAAGTCTTTATTTTAACTATAATTTTTTTTAGAATTTAGTTGTTTTGACTCAAAAAGTACCTTAAAAATAATCTATAATATAAGAAAATAAATGGTTCTGGAAAACTCAAATTTAACCTCTCTTCTTTATCCTCCACCTCACTTAATTGGGGGCAAAATGTGTCTAAAATTTACTTTTTGGAACCAAACTGTACAATTGGTTACATCTTAAATATATTTACACACGGGCTGTTACATTAGGCTAGGAAATTTGAATTTAATTGTTAGAATGAGACAAAATGTTAGAAGTGATAGTACAAAATGGTTTAACCAATTACAATTGTTGTATTCAAAGTACTATGAAAAAGCATAAAAGTCAAAATTAAAAGAAAGTAACCGATGGATATTTGAAAAATCAATAAAGGTGCATAATGTTTCTTTCCAAAGTAAATTAAAAAATAATTAAAGGTACACCGCTCTGCAAAACGTACATTGAAAAAGCCTTGAAACATTCAAAAAATTGCTTTTCTGAAAACAGTACACCGCTCTGCAATTTGTCCAGCGGGTTCTCACGGTGGAACCCTTTTGCCCACGGGATAGTTGTTAGCCTCCCAAGAATAGCCTAAATGGTTGTGTCCCTTTTGTTTCTATCATTTCCGACTTGCTCTTGCTCTTCCTTTTCCCTTTCTTCCCGTTTATACTCTCTCCGAAAATCACCACTTTCTCTACAACAGTTCTTCCTCATCAACTTTGTTCTTCTGCTGCTGTGAACTTCTAAAATGGCAAGACCATTTGAGCTGGTGAAAGACATTAATGACACAAAGGAGCTATGGAAAATAGCCGTGAGAGTCCATCACAAATGGACTGTTGTGAACAAGAATAAGGAACATTTTGAGATGCTTTTGTGTGATAAAGAAGTGAGACATTTTTCTTGCTCTGCTTTTTTTTTTCTGCTATTTGTTCATTTTGATTTGCTTTTAGTTCTGTTTCTGAGTTTATGTGTTATGCTTTCTCAGTTTTGATTTCTATGTTTTATAAATGTGAAATATTTTCGGTTTATACGTTTTATTTATTTTCCTTTCTGAGTTTTTCTATTAATGAGTTTTATTGTGAACAAATATAAATGCTTTTTATTTCTTTTCCTTTATGAGTTTTAAAGTTTATGACTTTATGACTTTTATTGTAAAAGAATTTCCCTTTATGATTTATATTGTGAAATATATTTCCTTTCCTATGAGTATTATTTAGTTATATAAGTTTTGTTTCTGTATTAGTTTGCAGAAGAGAAAAATAGATCCATATAGGCCATAGTAAGAATAGCCTATGCCGACACATATAATTGCATTCACTCACTATCAGTAACATAAAGTGCAGAAAAAACTTTAGGTTAATTAATTTTGAGGTATCCCATCAAATGTGATAGCTATCCATGCAATGAACCGTGTGGGTTCATAGAATAGAGGTAATAATAAATCAATATTGGTCCACGAAGTGCATCACTTTGATTGGCATCTGCAATATTCAGCCAATGCAGCTTTCAACTCTCTGAATCACAAATTTAAAACGCAAACGTATCTGCAAAACAATTGCCTGTGATAAAATTCTCATAACATGTTTCTTATGCTTTTGTTTCACTGACCTATTCAATTCCACATTTGCAGCCAATGTTTCTTGCCTGTGGGACCGCGAGTGTTCACAACTACTGGACATTACTGCTGCTCAGTTACGTAACACAATGCTTGAGGTCGGTTTTCCTTTTTTATGGCCTAATTATTATTTTGTATCTTTTATACTTGCTAATATGTTTTACTTATATAGGCCGGTATAACAGACCCATTGGATTACCCTCTAGCATTAGATGGTTTGGTTGGATTGACAATGGCATTTAAGGTCAAATGGCAACCAAGTTGGGATAATGCTACTGTTGTTTCTATTTATCAGGATAGAAGTGTCATCAACCAGCTTTTGCATTCATGGGGACAAGAATCTGTACGTGCTTAGACTAATATATCATTTCTCATGCTTTCCCTTTATACTTTAATCCTAACTTATGTTGTTTTCTTCTTTATAAGATATCGTCACCATCACGTGAAGCCCATATCATCAAGCAGGTTTGTCTTATCGTTTCATAAAAACTATACTTGCATACAAATTTGGGACAACATCACATTATTCACATTTGCATTCGTTGTCTTCTTATGTAGCTGACTGAAAGTGTCGATGAAGCTGTAACAAATGAGGATTGTACTGTCGTTATGGTAACTAATTGTTCCTCATTTCTGATTCTTCTTTTTTATTATAGCTTCGTAACTAATATCGTATCAATCTCTTAATTTTTCAATTTTTTTTTTCAGGATGTTGATATTACATCGGAACATATCCCTCACCCTGTTACGCCGACTTCAGCCAACAAAAGAATTGCTCCTCCTATTTCTAATGATAATGTGGCAAGTTCTGAAATCCTTGCAGGAGAGCAATCCTCCACCAAAATGAAGAAGATTATCAAGATGGAGAAACTAGCTCCATGATATGTTATGGTTTTAACTTTCGCCATCACGCCGTTTTTTATGTTTTGAATGATGTTGCCTAATGAACTATTTCCTTCTGTTTACAAGTAACTATTAATTTAGTTGTGAACCATCTAATTTTGTAATGTAACAGTGTCACATTAGTGATGTTGAACACCTTCTATGGCAGATATTTATTAAATAATCTACTATTTCTTGTGCCAAATATTTAAGACTAAGGCACGAGGAATGCCTACCAGTTCAAAGAACCAGACTGTTTCCTTTATCAAAATCCTGGGTACAAATAATACATCAACTGAGAGTAAAGCTCACCACCATTATCAATGCTACTGTGGCCAAAATTTAACACCCTTAAGGATGAATCTCTTTGCTCACCACCATTTATCAAGATGCTGTCTTGAACTACAATTAAACCACAATCAATTCCCTTTTGGCGGGTATGTTCCAACTAAACCACAATTAATAAGAAAATCAATTTTCAATGGAGGAATGACGTCATTTTACCCTATATTAACAAGTTTAAATCTTTCTAGATTAGTCATGCATAAATTTATATATTGAACTGAGCTGTCAAATGTTGAAGAGGAATGTAATAAACAATATATTATCATTAGAAATACAATGGTGCTAAGTTCCTATTTAAAAGTTGTTTGTGAATTTAGATGTGTGCCTAAGTATTATAATACTCAGCCAACATATACAATAGCGGTGTTAAGCAACAAAAAGTGGTCTTATTAATAATGATGGTAAACTATTATCCTTTTTCAATACCCGAAAGCCACAAACAACAAACAACATTCATGCTGCAAGCATTTTTTTAAAACAATTTTATCCTATTAAAAAGTAACCATCCATCCATAGGCAAATTGACTCCTATCATAGTTTAAAAATATAATAAACTTCTGAGCAATAGTACAGCTTCTCTGCTACACCGTATGATTAAGCTAACCTAGACACTTTGTCCTCAACTATTCCCACTTACTAAATATACAGCTTCTCTGCTACACTATCATACACTATTTCCAACATAAGTGAAAGATCAAAAAATTGGTCCCAATTTTCCAAACAATTGAGACTCCCGCCACATTTTCACTTTTCTCCCACCTGTAATGGGAGGTGTTCTCCTTTTTGTTTTAATACACAACATATTCTTTTTTATACCACCAAGTCAGCTCTTGCGGTTACCATCTCCTACAGCAGATTTTTTTCACACATTCATACCCTTCTAAAGTGCAGAAGTAACACCATAACTTTTAATAGGATTGACTTTAATCAAACCATTACATATGGAGCCATTAAAGCCTGGCTGTTTAGAAACACCTGCATCCATTGCTAGAAAAAAACGCAGACTGACTTTGTTGAATAGAAAAAATGCATCATCTAGGTCCAACAAAGAAAATATCAACCCCTTTAACACAATTATTGCAAATGACACTCCTCTTGCAAACCCTTCGATAGGCACAACGACACCTCTAACAACAACTTTACCAAACACATGTCACACTGTTTCATCTGATCGCCATCAAATCGATAGAAACATTTTGAAGAGAAAAAGGTCAGATGTACACCAAGGAGTGAATCTGATGAGTATGTTCAACAAAGCACAACCAGCTCCGATTACAAGCTTTACTCGACATCTTTTTCAAAATCATGTAGGAGCTTCAACATCTACTGCAACCGTACCTACATCAACCAATGGAAACTTGAATAATGCGTCTTATTCTTCGGATGACAGTTCTGAAAACTCAGACTCCAACAATGAAAATTCTGATGAAGATGAATGTGATGTTTCAGATGCTATTGGAAATCCAAATCAACAGGGTTCTCTAAGTTTCTAACTGCCTGCTTAGCTATTTTTACCTATCTTACCTAACTCATGTTATTTCCTTTTCTGCATTGTATTCTTTATTAACACATATGTTTGGCTGCCAATTGCAGAATATTCGGATATTGGTAATCCTGTTTGGGAATGCCACCATTGTAATGCGTTAATGTGGTATCAAGAGCGTAAAGGGAAGGCAAAGCATACAACGGTCCCAAAATTTGCAGTCTGTTGCAAAGGAGGGAAAATTGTGCTGCCTATGCTACAAAGACCTCCACCTGAATTGAATACATTACTGTTTGATCATGGTCATCCCGAGTCATCAAACTTTCAAAGTAGCATTCGAACTTACAATGCTATGTTTTCATTTACTTCGCCAGGAATGAAATTTGACACCAAAGTATGTAAGGGCTATGGTCCTCCTACATTGCGTTTGCATGGTCAGACTTGCCACCGGATCGGGAGTTTGCTACCTGAGGAAGGACAAACTCCAAAATATGCTCAATTATATATTTTTGATACCGACAACGAAATTAATAACAGAATTAAATGTTTCGGGTATTTATTCTTACGTACCCCAATCAAGGAGTTCAGGCACGGAAAATGCTGTAACAAACATATAAAACAGAGGGTTAATTCTATTTATACAGCACAATCATATAATTAATCCAAAATATATAACTACAAAGCTAATACCATGACATTCTTGCTTGATACGAAACCAAAATCTATTTCCTTCTCCCACTGAAATTCACTGGGTACCTCTTCTCCGTCATCAGAACTATAACAGCAATATTGAACAAAAAAAACTTTTTTAGGCATCAATAAAATGTCTACAAACAGATGTTCAGACACAAATTAAGTATTTCCATTCAATATATGGGAGAGCATTCTAAGTATCATTTACATCTACACTATTCAGGTTTTCAATTTCTATCGGAAAACAAAATGTAAATTACATTCCTTAAACTGTCTATTAAAGGAACGATTTACCTGCTACTATCACTTGAAATGGTAATATAACACCTTCACTGATATCCTTTCTCATTGCAAATAGCATTTTTCACCCCTTGGAACCTTTTTCCTTCTACAACACCAGAACCCGATTTGTAGTTTGTGACACTTAACGGACCTTTGCCTTTTTCCACCTCTTTCTTTGACACAATAGATTGGGGAAACAAATCTTCGTTCTTCCTATTCATCGTCGTCCGAAAGTCCTTGCTGCTACTTGAGGATCTGCGATAAAAACATTCATGCATCCAAGGAAATATTCAATATTGTAAACTTATTTCAAACCTCAATCTAGGAAAAACTACTGGATACTAAAAACAATTATATATATCATTAATTCATGTTTCAAACGAATTTCAATTACCTCTTGCGACTTGAACCAGCGAATTCGGCAAACATTTTCCAGATGCAGATACACACAGGTTAGGCGTTTTGATCGACTAAATTTGACGTTTTGCTTTCTCCAAGAAACAACTCTTTATAACATTTTTATGGACACCTATTTTAACTTATATGACTCTAATGGCCCAATATAACTTATTAAGCGTTATTACCTAATTTATTTTACCAAAGTAGGAATGTGGTTATCATTGCCCAATTTACTTTTATTTTATATTCTCAGCAATAACATATAACTAATTACTGTCTATTAATTCAATTTATATTAACATCAATTAATTAATAACTTTAAAATCAATTTATACTATCTATATTCAAATAGTGTCACAAAAGTCAACAACTTTCTATACTTATCAATCCGTTTTTTTATGTGAACATAATACTATTTAATACTTTTTTTAACAAACTTAATGTCAAAACTATTAAAAAACTACTAAAATAACTTTTATTTTTTTCAATAATTTTCTCTTCTTATATTAAAGGCTTTTTAATAGCAATCATTTCTTTTAACAGCAATGCGCGTCGAAGACCTGAACCCGTGCGAATGCACGGGTTTCCCGCTAGTATTCATAAATAATCATGATAAATTATGTAATTTTTTTAACAATGATTACCAATTAAACTTTTAATCAGTAAAAAATAAATTAAAATATTACAGATATCAATAGCATCACAAATGTTTGGTTTTTGTATCATTTACTTAAAAAATTGTATTTTAAAAAAATAAATAAATTAAACTTTTATGTTTTTACCCTGGGCTTAGTTTGGTGAAAACCAGCGCTCAACAAAACGGCACCGTTTAAGTTAGGTTTTTTCAATAGACAAAAACCATAGCAAAACAGATACACAACTGACTCCAAACAGCCATAGCAGAGTCACGCTTCTCTGCCGTACCCTAACCGCCATCGTCGCTCACTCCCTCCGGCAGCCGTTACTACACCATCTCACCTTCAACACAGTTCTTACCAATTCGCGCGCTCTTCACTTTCATTATTTTACCGATTTTATTATTTCAGTTTCGTTGTTCTCAAAATGTTGCGTAGAAACATTCGTTTGAGGAGAGAGTATTTATACCGAAAAAGCTTAGAAGGAAACGAACGTGCTTTGTATGAGAAGAAGCGCAAAATCAGAGAAGCTCTTGAAGGTTTTCATTCATGAATTTCGCTTACTCTTTTTTCAATTTTGAATTTTATTTTATTTTATTTAATTTTTTGTTTTGTTTTGCAGAAGGGAAGCCTATACCGACTGAGCTTAGAAACGAAGAGGCGACGCTTCGTCGTCAAATTGATCTAGAAGATGAAAACACAGCTGGTATTGTATTTCTATGTTATTTTCCTTTTATTAGGGTTTAGGGTTTAGTAGCGAATTAAATTTTAATAGTGAATATTCTAAGGGAATGAACTTGAGTATGATTATGCTGTTTTAAATTGTTGCTGTCTGGTTGATTAGCATAACCATTAGTTTTTAATCAATGAAGCACAGACAAACGGTATCGGATATGAAGATACCTTAGTCATTGATAAACGTTAATTAAATCATTTTGTAAATAAAACCAATTGAGTTTGCAAAATTTGATAGTAATTGGTAAAGGAATTATGAGAAATAGAAAAGATAGTTAAAGTTGAGAGAAAAGTAATTAAAGGAAAAATTTGATTCTTGTAATAGAAAATTGAGTGATGAGGTAATTAAAGTTGAGAAAGGAAGAATTAAGGAAGAGGAAGATTGATTCATATTCTAGAAATATGAATAGTCATGAGATTTTAACTACCCGTATCCGCAGCGCATCAGAGACGTGTCACTAGCGTAGCGCGATGTATCGGAAGTTTTTTATTTTTTTATTTTTTAAATAAAAAATTTGAATACTCCATCGATACGTATCGAAGGTATAACGGTGTCGGTATGTATTGGATTTGATACGGCATAGATTTTAGAGTATCGGTGCTTCATTGATTTTTAAGCAATTATTTCTCTTTAAACCAAGTAGTTGGACTCAAGTGGTTAACAGTTTACAGTACTCAGTTAAGATTAAATTGATTGGGAGTACCTTTGTTTAATCCGTGCCTAGAACAATTTTATCCATGAACTGAAGTGTAAGAGCGTGGTCTTGTAACTTCAAGAGATGCAATTCAAATTTCCCCAAAGACAATTGTACAAATGGCTGTTAGTGCTACTTTTGTAGCTTTTCAATTAAGTTTCAACATAGTAGAACTTAATCCAATCTGAGCCAATATGTTTGTAGCTTCTAGGTGGAAGCTATACATAGTTTCTAGTTTTCTTTAAGAAAGGCGAAATTTCATAAGCAAGCTGAATACATCTGAGATGAATTGTCTAAGTCATCACATCACATATGTTTTAGTATGAGATAGCTCGTAAAAGCCTGGTCATTGGGAGCTATATGCTGCTTAATAATATATTGGTATCAAACAAATGTCTGTTGAATTTTATAAGTGGAAAGCTGAAAAAGAGTCACTATTATCAAATTTTTGAAGTTATAGTTATTATCTATGGACCAAAAATAGATTTGAAATGCCAGAAGGCTTTTCGAGCCTTTGAAAATTTGGTTTTTGTTACACCTTTTTCTTTTATAAACCTCTCACTTCATATGTTCTCTCACTTGACTGTGTCTTACAATATGGGATTTGACGTGTTTTGTGAATTTTTGGGTTTTAAATTTAATACTCCGTACTTTATTGAATTCAGTCCCAAGAACACACATTGATGATGAGTATGCATTTGCTACTGAGAAAGATCCTAAGATCATGCTGACCACATCCAGGGATCCAAGTGCTCCTCTTCAACAGTTTGTTAAGGTTTGCCTGTTAATATTGTATTGCTGTTGTTTCAAATATTTTTGTTAAGCTATACCTTTTTCCGATTGTTTGGGGCTATACCAACAGCTTACTGAATATTATTATCTTAAATTCTTTTGTGTAGGAGTTGAGTATTGTCTTTCCCAATGCTCAAAGAATAAACCGCGGTGGTCAGGTTGGAGCCTTTACCATTTTATCCCCCTTTATCATTTTCTGTATGTGTATGTAACATGGACATTTGATTATTTGGTGGTTTGTTCTCTTATAGCCCAAGAAAATATAGGTTTTAGACAAAAAAGTTATTTGCAAGTAGAGAAATAGTATGATTAATATCATAACTCATGTGAGAACAATTGGGGAAAATAGGACATAGTAATTTATTTTCTAATGTGGCTATAAGTTATTGTTTTTACTAATCTTGAAATAGTTGTTTGTCCGATCTGGTCAAAATCTTATCTTTGCTTGTCAAACATTTTGTTGGTTTGAGAAAGAAAATATGCATACATCAAATATAATATAATTTGTTAATGCTAGACACCTTGAACTAGTCTAGTTGTTCTAATAGTCTAATACAGTAATACTTAACGATCTATCTTCATTTTCATTTCAGGTTCTTTCTGAGATTATAGATGCTTGTCGGTCCCACGACTATACAGATGTAATCTTGGTTCATGAACACCGCGGTGTGCCTGATGGCTTAACTGTTTGCCATCTACCATTTGGCCCTACTGCATATTTTAGTTTACTCAATGTGGTAAGTGTTGGTTTTAGTTTAACTACATAGCTATATATATATTTTAGGAGGCTATACGCTAATTTGTTGTTTCTTGCAGGTTACAAGGCATGAAATTAAAGACAAAAAAGCTATGGGAACTATGTCTGAGGCTTATCCGCATGTTATTCTTGAAAATTTCTCATCTAAGGTATTCATAATTCAATATGAGCTTTATCATCTTTTACATACTAAGTTTCATTGGTAATGGTCTGTTCCTTTCATCTCTTATTCACCAGAACATTCTGGTAAATGTTGGTCTTTCAGTATCATTGGTTCATATATTATTCAAATATAATCTGGAAAGATTGTGTTTCAAAAGCTATTTTTTAAGTTTCCAAAACAAGTAGCATGTTTGATAAAGGTTTTATTGTGATATCCGTTGAATATGGCTAAAACATTGTGAACACTTCATTTGGAGGAATGATTTTTCTAGGAATGCCTTAACCAGTTTTATAAGTAGCTGCAAACAAGTCAGCCATTCAACCTAGTTTCAGTTTTACAGGTTAATCTGGTCCAAATTACTATTGAAATAATCACCCTACTAACCTACTAAGCGCCGAGAAGAGCATAAATTAAGCGTTGCACACCACATGAGTGTTGTGTTGAATGAGTAGACTTGCATAATATTAATATATTAAGATTACATATTAGAAGATAGTAAAATCATGCCTATGATGGTTTGGCCAAATATTTGAGTATATACATACCAAGGATATAAAATGGGGATGAGTGTGACCCTCGTAGTCTGTCCCCATTTTCAACTATTCCCGTTCCCACAGCTTGGTGAAAGACTGACAGGGCTGCAAAAACTCTAAAATATTTGACATAAACAATTACCTTCTTTAATAATAGTAACACTGCTTTTGTGCTCCGTGCTGTCTGCTCATATTTAGGACTGTAAATAGTAAGGTGAAAGGACTGTATACATTCGAAAATATTTTTAGACTAAATAATTGCCTTCTATAACAAAGCAACACTGGTTGTGTCAAGTGCTCATAAAATTTCTTTTGGGCTGTAAACAGTTAGGTGAAAGGACTGCCAATATTCTAAAACATCTGTTTCCGGAGCCAAAACCTGACACAAAGCGTATTGTCACTTTTTCCAACCAGTCTGACCATATCTTGTTCAGGTTGTTACATTTATCCGTTTTTGAGTATTTTGCCTTTACAGTTACTTGTTCAAGTTCTGTTAACTCTTGTAGCGATTCATTTCCTTCTCATTTTAAATATTGTGTCTGCTGCATACAGGCATCATGTATATGAAAAACGCGGGGGTCCTAACTCTGTAGAATTGAAGGAAATTGGTCCACGGTTTGATTTAAAACCATATCAGGTTTGTGTTGTGATTAAGTTCACTATTGGTTGCTTTATTCTAACTTTAAGATTCTTTTTTAGATTCATTGAATAATGAATGTATCTAGTCTACATAAAAGATCAGATATATTCATTATTCAATGAACCTAAAAAAAAACTTTGCTTATAAATAAGGCCGGAGGGAGTATTTGGTTATCTTTTATTTGACTATCATTTTGTTACTGTCTCCAATTTTATAATTGTTTACACGAACTTATTCGACGAGAGATCTCCAATACGAGATTTTATACCGGAAAACCTGTTCCTCATTTTTATGGACCCTTTTGCAGATAAAATTGGGAACAGTAGATCAAGTTGAAGCTCAAACAGAGTGGGTCCTCAGACCGTACATGAACACTACCAAGAAACAGAGGTTTCTCGGTAATTGATGCATGCACCGATGGTGTTGACGGCGGCAGTGGTGGTAGTGGTGCAGCCAAACCATATTATACACTCTCTGGGTTCATACTGAGACTGTAGACGAAAAGCTGAAAATTTTGAAATGGAGATTATTTAACATGGTCACATTAGATGTACGAGATAAACGAAAATTGGAACGTACTTTGCTAAATTTTGGATGAAATTTAATTTTATGGATTTACTCTTTTATTCTTCAGGGTTGTGTTATGTTATTTACTCATGTTTTAAACATACTAACTGCATAGAGTATCTATATATTTTAATTTTTTCACCGGTTATTTTATGCTTTTAATAAAATTATTACAATCTTTTAATATACTTTTTGCTTATGGTTCTAATAATTATTCCTCTCCATTATTACTCTCCGTTTCATAATAGGTGTTCTTTTTGAGATTTTCACGCTTTTTAAGAAAATGATTAATTATGTTGATTTCAATAATAAAATGAGTACTCGTCTCAAATTATAAGAAAAATTTACTTTTTTGATTAATTGAATAATTAATGTATCTAGACTATATATAAATCAGATATATTAATTATTCAATGAATTTAAATGAATTAAAAAAGTTCTCTTATAATTTAGGACGGAGGGAGTATTATTTACTTAAATAATCTTATTAATACTCCCTCCGTTCCTTTTTAAGTGCCGTTTTAGAAGAATTGTTTTGTTCCTATTTAAGTGTTGTTTTATAATTTAATGTTATAATTTGTCAATTATACCCTTATTTTGTCAATAACTCCACCTCACATTTTTCAATTAATTATTGAAAAAAGAGAGTGTATGAATGAATTTATTTGGAAAGAGAAAAATAAATAAGGGTATGATAGGAAAAGTAACTCTAATAACCCACTATCTTGGTTGAAGAGCTTTTTGCTAAAATGACACTTAAAAAGGAACGGAGGGAGTAATAGATAGTGGAGTATTTAAATGAATTAAAATACAATAAATAAGGGTAAGTTAGTGGAAAAAAAAAATAAATATTACTTTGGTATTTTAAGTTAATAAATATTTTGAGACAAATAAAAATAGAAAAAAAATATCTATTGTGAGACTGAGGGAGTATTAATTTCTTAATATATATTTTAGGTAGAACTTATTATCGTTGAAAAAACAAACTTTTAACTTTTACTAAAGTAGGTGCCATCACATTTTGTGCTATACACAGATAACCGGTGCATTAAGTAGGATCGTGGAAATGAATTTATATGGAAAATATCGTTATATTAATGTTTATTTTGTAATTTCATTTCTTTTTCTTTCAATATTAGGATGTTTATATGGATGTTTATGTCTTAAATTCTGGAAAAGTAAGATTAATGGAGTAAATTTAGAGGAGGATTTCTTGGATAGTGCGTTATATGTTGTTGTAGAGGTGGGTTGCTTTTCAAATTTTTGGGTATTCTAGTTGGGTCTAATCCAAGAAGATTTAATTTTTGGAATTCGGTGGTGAGTAATTTGAGGAAAAAATGGTCGACTCGGAAGGCTCGATTCGGCGTTATCTCTTCTCAACTCGGCATTATCTAGCATCCCCATCTTCACGATGTCGTTCTTTAGAGCCTTGGTCAAGATAATTAAAGAAATCATATCCATTCAGAGTCGTTTTTTAGGGCTTGGTAACGAGGAAAAAAGATGTATAAGCTGGGTGAGTTGGGCAAATGTTTCCAAACCCAAATCTGAAGGCGGATTCGGAGTAAAACACATGAGTTTCTTTAACAAAGCGCTTCTGTACAAATGGAAGTGGCATATTTTGATCGAAAGCGGTGCCTTATGGAGAAATATCTCGGAATTCAGATATGGTGATTCAAACCAAGCGATGATTAGGGGTTTAGAGCACAAACCCAAAGTGAAAGATTCTGTGTGGTGGAAGGATTTATGTACGGCTAGTTCGCCTAAAACTAACATATTTGATTGTTTTGCAGGTAAAATCAATTTTGTTTTATGAAAGGGAAATAGTATTCCATTTTGGCATGGCAGATGGCTGGGGGATTCTACTGTTAGATCAGTGTTTCCCTCTCTATTCAACTTGTCGCGCTTCCTAACAGAATGGTATGTGAGATGGGGTACTAGCAGGAAAAGGTTTGGCAATGGGACTTTGAAATTCCAGGAGAGGTTTTACTGGAAAATCCAGAAGCAACGATGGAAGCTTTGGAGTTAGTGGAACTCTTGGCAAATGTAAACCCAACAGACGCGGTGAGCGACTCTCTCAAATGGTGGCCGAATGCTGATGGAGTCTTCTCCCTAGAAATTTGTTATTCTTCTCTCCGCGACACACAAGCTGAAGAGGTTGCGGATCCTAATGGCTTACTTGCTCTGGGTAGATTCTAGAGAACACGAATTTCATCGAAACTTAAGGTGTTCGGGTGGAGAGTGGTATTATAGATAGATTGCCTTCAGAAGTACAATTGGCAAAGAGAGGTATAATTCATAACGATCAAAACAAAAAAGGGTTCTCATATAATCGACAAAGAGAGGTATAATTCATAACTTCTTAAAGTTTTGATGACGACAACACCGAGGACAATTGAAGTCGGTAAATTCAGCGGTAATGGTTCTCCAACTCTCCGATGATGGTGATCAAACTTAAGGAAATCTCAAACCTCATCTAATTGGAGAATCAAGACTTCATTGAAGTGTTTATATGATCAATATATCTGGCAAATAATATTAAAGGCCACAGGGTTGTGATAAGAGAGAAATTGTGAAAGCTCGCATGGTCGTGTCCATTTAAGTGAATAAAATTTTGTAAAAGTAAGGAATTAACTCCTAAGATACTAAGGCAACTCAGACACACACTAAAAAATATTTCTATCGAAAAAATATAATTTCAAAAATGCCTTAAAGTTGTATCAGATTACCTAAGAATTGAAGAAATGGCCTAAGAAAAAAATTTAGCAAATTTAATCAGTTAAACCTTTGGTATAATCGGTGAGATTAGTCCAAGTTTATGTTCCAAGATATTTGATCAGCGCCTTAGGCTATGTTCGAATTGATGGAACACGACGGAACGAGGAGGAGCGAAATAGAATGAAATAATATTATGTTCCATTGTTTGGATTGGTAAAAAGAGGATGAACTGGAGCGGAACATAATGGAGTGTATTTCATCATATTCCATCCAATTTACCATTTTTTGTTCCATCCAATTTGGCGGTGTATGAGATGGAATGAGACATTTTAAATAAAATAGCCAAATAATAAAGTGATATTTATATTTTATCCTGTTCTCCATAGCCGTCCTGTTATGTTTCATTCCACTTTGCTCCATTTTAAATCATCCAAACAAATGGAGATATGGCGCATACAGTGGCCTGACACGGGTGCCAGTGTTGCCTGACACGACCCGTGTCAAGAAGCAGGAGGAAACAAGTTAAGAGTGCAAAGCAGTGGCCTGACACGGGTACCCGTGTCACCTGACACGGCCCGTGTCAGGAAGCCTGGGAGAAATGTTGAAAAGCCACATGGCAGAGGGCCAACACGGGTGCCCGTATCACATGACACGGCCCGTGTTGGCAGGCGCGAACAGATTTTTAATATTTTTATAATTCTTAGCCTCGACTTCAGTAAGGGTAGAGTGGAATTTTCGCACGTTTTGGAACTTGAATCAACAGTACTAAAACCTAATTCGAAGCAAAGAGCGGCATCTTTGATCTTGAGAAGGAAATTCACAGTGAAAGAAGAAGAGAGCAAGGTTTTAGAAGAAGATCTTCAAGAGCAATTGCAATTGGAGATCATATCAACCGCTGAATTCTTGTAATGTCAATGAATATCTGTTTTATTTCTTTTATCAGTATGAGTAGCTAAACACTTTTATGTTAGGGAGATGTCCCTGGATCGCTATGTTATGATGATTTGATTTACCGTTAATTTACGAATTGAAAGTTTTTATGCATTAAGTTTTTATTCAAGGTTCTTCATGCTTCATTCTATTGGAAAATATTATGATGATTTACGGTTAAGGTTAGGTCGGACAAACCATCTTAACGCTTCTTTGAATTCTAACACTGTCGGTAAACCACTTAGGAATAAGGATTTAACCGTAGTGATCAATTATTCTTGGTTATATTCATATAGATATTGATATGCAATTTAGTGGTCAAGGAATTAAAACTGAATTTTAATATCAAAAAGGTTTACAGCTAAGGAATTAGCGTAAACTAACATCGAGAATTGATACTTAATCATATTAACGAATCTCTCGTAAAATAGCGGTTACATGATTCATGAGGCGGTTCATACATCGACCCTAGCATATTCCCTCATACTTGTCTCTAATCTATTTACTTTTTGCTCCATTTCTTTATTTTTATTTCAAGATAATACAATCAACCCAAACCAACACCCGATATTGTTTTGTTCAATTGAATTCGTATTTCCTCTTATAATATCACAGCAGTCCTCGTGATCGATACTTGGATAATCTCCACTTTAATAACTACATCGGTAGAAAGTAGCACACTTGCTATTTTTTTGATCAACTCTCTAGTGCAATCTTTCTATCCTTATCCTATTTATTTTTAACAATTTACTTTCTTGTACTTTATTTTAGCAACACTTACTCACTTATAAGCTTACTAATACGATCTTAATCAAGAAAGGTTAAAATTATTCACGTTTTTAAATACCACAATTCACACTCCCCCATGTGCTTGAGGTCACTTGTTTAACACTATTTACCACAACTACTTCTGAATCATTGTGGTCCACTTTTCCCTTGACTACCCTGGGCATGAGTTGTTTGACAGGCATCGCTGGCTGTAGTATCTGGTTATTAGGTAATTTCCGAACTAGCGCTTGTGGAGCACCTAAATAGTTAGCAATTTGCTCCATTTTATGTGCTAACTGCTGGTAACTGTGGTTAGTGTCCAGAATCAAAGGATTGAACACAATGCCAATTTTTTATGTTAGCATGTTAACCATTTCATGGTTACTCTCATCCATTTTTTGCCTCGTAGACAACATGGTAGTATTGGTTAGTGTCATCATAGCTTGTAGTTGCACCACTCGACCAGGGCTGCTCGTTGCAGATACTGATACAAAATGTTGATTTAACGATGATGCTATCGTCGTAGAGTTATCCGGAAATGTAGAAGCGTGACTTTGCAAACCTATCATTATGGCGGTTGGTATGCCATACGAGTAATCTCTAATGCCTAGATTTAGCGTAAAAATCGGGACATAAGGGTGTCATGGGTCCCCTACAACAGCTTGAGAAACCCTGGGCTTAGGTAGGGTGTTCACCACTAGTGGTAACAAAATTCCCACCTCTAGGATCGACGCCAGAAGTGGATATTTGGCTTATAACAGGTTCTCCAATAATACTTGATGTCACTGTGGTACTAGCCATTGATTCGACGAGTTGTTATATGTTCGGGGGATTATTTTCGGGGAAAGAAGTGTTTTTTGAATTTCTCATTTCAACGAGGGATTTCCACTTCTCAAACGCATAAACATCTAGACATAAAAAGGGTTCTCATATAACACGAGATTAACAGAGAAAATGTAAGACTTTCTTGTAAAAGTCTGAAAGTTACAGAAAACAGTCTCACCGGGCGTCCTAATTTGTTCGTGGGTGTTTTTGACGAACAATCACGCGTTTGATTAGCTTGTGAGATCAACTAAAAAAATCTCGAGAGCAATCTGTGCAAATTGAATGTACGAGAAAGTGTGTTTTCAATGTGAATGTGTACGTTTGCACAAAGACAAAAACGATATAAACTTTAATTGAAGAAGAGTTTGGATAAAGGCGATGAATGATAAGTGCAATAAATTACATTAAATGAGAATGTGCACTAAATGACATTAAAATAAGAATGTTCCAGTTTAGGAAACATAAAGACAATGAAATAAAGGGACCACACTTGTACATGTTCCCCACAAACTATTTCCTCTTTGGCTCGAGTACTCCAGTTCTGTAGAGAGATGTATGAATTTTGCAACCTTGAATACAATATATGAGCATGCTATTTATATTACTCTAAAAATAACCGTCGATAACAATTAATCCCTAAAAGATCAGACATGATTCCCACTACTTGAATGTTTGCGTTTTGACTTGCTTCATTGTGTCTTTAAAGAGATAGCTATTGAGGAACATGACATCATGTTGACAACCGTCTTCCAACGTTTTTTGAACTTCCCAACTACCTTCAAGCCTATCTGACTCAGTTCCAATAACGTGCATTGAAGTACTTTCCCGCTTACCTGATATTTGGACTTATAAAATTATTCTAAGTCCTAGACGACTGGTGACCTTGGCGAATCTGACCATTATGTCGAAATTCCCTTTTTCAGATTTCAGACATGTTTAGAGGAGAGGGTGATCCTAATCTTATGGATCTATTCTTGAGATTATTTCAAATCAAGCTTACCACGCTTCGTCGAATGCTTTTTGGGTCGACGTGTTTGATGAGTTGAAGCCCCTTCTATTGAGATTCTTCAATACTTACCATCTTTCAATGTAACCAGCTAGTCTTATTTGTTGACTTTCTAGCATTTTTCTGTTGACTTTCTCCAACTAGAATTTTCAGGCTAACACCGAATCACTTCGAATTTTGCACCTCCTCTGATACTAATTGTTAGAACATAAACGTTAATACAGATCAGAGTAGAGAGAAACAAAAAAGCTTTGTTCACGCAGTTCAACCAAATTGCTTACGTGTGCGACTATATCTTGTGAATTGTATTCGATTACAGTGTTCCAATACAATTATCGACCATGTTTTAGTATATCTAAAATCCTAATTCTTAATTTCCCTCAACAAACGATTATCTCTATTCATAATTATCTCAACAATATGAGTTATACTCTCAACAACCTAACTCTAAAAAAAAAAAAAGGAAACTAATCTATTTAGAGTTTAGATCTTCGAGATTGTGTTTGCACAAGATATGAACAATAAAAACTAATTTACACCCGCCCGAACCATAATCTAGTTTCACTTTATTTAAAAATCATAATTAATCATAATTTGTAAATAAACTGATATTCTTCAACTCAGGGAAGTTTCTTTACATAGAACAATACCTCACAAAAGTAGAAAAACAAAGAATGTTATTAAACAAGAAAAGGATGGGAATAGATTCCAAGTTGCACATATAATTATTGAAGTTGGTTATTAGTTGTTAGATCATACATATCATGTAGTATGCCACTTCTGTTCATTATTTGCTCATTAATGAAAAGATAGGGGTGTGTCAGAAAATTTTGATTATTTAAAAAAGTCAAGTTGATGTAAGATGAACTTATAGATAATGCATGCTTATGGCATAAAATAGTAAAATGTTGACTAAATATTTATGGCAACTTTTTTGAAGGATTTTTAAATATGGACCTACAAATCCAATGTTGGCTGCTATATGAACATTAGGATTTAATTTCCATAACTGTCCCACTATTTTATGAATTTCTTTTGATGTTGTTGAGAGCTTATTGAAATAAGCTGAAAATTTTAAGACATTTATAACTTATAAGCTACTTTTACAAGTTCTCAAAAATATATACAAGCACTTTTGTCATAAGATTATTATAAATAAGATTTTATCGCGCCTCTAACAATGACATAGAAGCTTCGTTTTGTGAACAATCTTCGCAACTTCTTGAAGATGATTCTACCTGAATCGGATGATGAACTGATCTGGAATAAAACCCGGGTTCGCTAGGTTCAGGCAGCAAATTTTCACCATTCAGCATTAAGACTACAGATGACATGTTTGGTCTATGTTGTGGTGTTTGTTGCACACATAGTAGACCAACATGAATGCATCTCAACATTTCACATGGAATTGTTGTACCATGGAATAAGTCATCTATTAATTCTTGTGCCTTATCTTCATTCCATAGTCTCCATGCCTGAAATCAACGTCACAAATGTTTTATCGATATATATTTTTTATACTATTAATCAATCATAATCGTCTAATCATAAAAAACGTCTAACTTCAATCATAGTTACTTTTAAAGTCATACATATGAATGATTGTGATTTTTTAACGGTACAAGAAACTGTACACAGACAACGTTTCAAAAATAAACTCTTAGATGATTGCAGTGAAAAATAATGATCCAAAAGCAAATGAGATATAAACTTACATGACCAAGAAGATTAAGATTGTGATGATGGTCATAAAAGTTTCGATTCTTTCTCCCACTAATTATCTCCAGAACAATTACACCAAAGCTAAATACATCTGATTTGATTGAATAAGATCCATGAACCGCGTATTCAGGTGGCATATAACCACTGCAATATAACCATTAAATTCAAAAGTCAATGTAAAAGGACTAGAAGATAAAGGACTGAAGTTCAAACTTGGTGACGGCGAAAATACTAACATTTGCCTATCTTAAAAAAGAAACTCAATGTAAAATGGAATTGCAACTTTGTGGGCCTATATAGCTCAGAGGTACTTACTATGTTCCCATCAATCTAATTGTTTTGGATTCATCTTGATCTCCTTTAAATGTTCTAGCTAGACCAAAATCAGATATTCTTGGATTCATATCATTATCAAGAAGAACATTACTTGTTTTCAGATCTCTATGGATGATTCTTAACCTAGAGTCTTGATGAAGATACAACAGCCCTCGAGCAATTCCATCAATAATTTGGAACCGTTTTGTCAGATCTAATTTTTCCTTTCGCGTTGAATCTAAAAAAAATGCTTTTAAAGTTAGCGTGGTGGCTAAATAATAGCAAAGAGTCGAATGAAGTAAATAGTGTGAAGTTTCAAACCAAAAATGAAATAATCCAAGCTTCTGTTGGGCATCAATTCATAGATCAAAAGCTTTTCCTCTTGATAAATTGAACAACCAAGAAGTTTTACAAGATTACGGTGCTGAAGTTTCGCCATCAACATAACTTCATTCTTGAACTGTTCTTCTCCTTGTTCTGAATTTTCTGATAGCCTCTTCACCACGATCTCCAACCCGTCTTCTAATACGCCCTGACAATAATTTAAGAAAACTTTGAGACTTTGAAATAAAGATGACTAACGAACCCCCAAAAATGAAACCAGACTCTTCTAAAATGACTAATATCATCCGTTTATATTCACTGACTGACATTATATGCACATGCATAACAAATCACGATTGATTAAAATATCAACGATTTTCTCACAAATAACCAAGGCTTATATGAATGAATCTAACTACCTTGTATACCGGTCCAAAACCACCTTGTCCTATCTTGTTACTGTCTGAAAAATGATTTGTGGCTTTAGATATGGTTGTAAAACAAAATATTGTTGATAGTTGCACATCTTCCTTCTCTCTTTTGCACTTTCTATGAAATATTTTTAGCATCCCTAAAATTAAAGATGATACCAATTGAATATAACTAAAAGGATATTTGAAAGAACATAAATATGACATTTATAATTGAAAAAACTTCTCGTCATTCTAATATTAAAATTCACCTGGCTTTGCAAGCTTCTTCCTCTTTTTGTATGTAAATGTGGCCAATCCAAGAATCATGACAAATAAAATGATTCCTCCAAGTGCCCCGGCAAGTTTCTTGTTGTTAAATCTCCATTTATTTCTTCTATGATCTGAGGAAAAAAATAAAGTATTCTCCATGAAGAAATAAGCAGCCAGAAGCTTATTGAAATTCCATATACAAAAAAGTTTCTGAGAAAAGTGAAAGTACCTAACTCAGAAGCAGCAAGTCTTATGAAAATATCTTGTCCTTGATCGATATGTTTTGTCAAGTCCCTTATCTTGCCAAACCAAAGCAAACATCCACTATTACTTTTAACATCTAACTTCGCATATGCTGAACAAGAACAGTTTTTCAAACACATTTTCTCACATTCCTCAAGACTCAAACTCTTATCAAACCAAGAATTTGATGTATCTGGTAACTCAACTCCTGAATGCTTAATAAATTCATCTCCGATACAGTTTAATGCTTTTCGTCTAACACATCCACCAGACCAATCTAAAGAATTCCACTTTTCGTAATATTTCGGTACAAAACCTTCCAAGCATTGACATGTTCTTGGAGAGTTTGTAATATTACAAACAGAATTAGCATCACAGCTTGAATAATATTCACACTGATCCATTGGACGAGTCGATATAATCTCCCAATCTCCTCCACTATCTGACCATACCAATCTTTGAGCAAAACCTGATGGATTAAGCCATAATCTAGTAATTGTTTCATTTTTCAAAGTTTCATACTCATAAGAAACTTCTCTATCATTGAACTCTAACGAAAATTTGAATAGTTTAAGATTCCTTAGCCATGAAACTCCACCAAAAGCATAACCATTCCATGATCCACCTCTACTAAATAAAACTTTTCCCTTTGTAGTAACTAGTTGAGGAAATCCATGAACATCTATGTGATAAGAAAACTCACCTGAAGAAGGGTCTTCAACACTTTTCCAAGACGTTAGAGACCTAGAAGTACCATTAAGTAAATTTGTCTTAAGTTTCATTCCTGCAAGAAAAGTGTCACCAGGGTGATCAAAACTCTCCCACAAAATCTTCTCTCCATCTTTCACAACAAGGTTTCCTGAATCTAAAAGCGACAAGACCGGTTTCAAGACTGGTTTTTCCGCAATTGTTGATGCATTGGAGGACCACATGATTCTTCCAGAATCATCAACAATAATAAGAATTCCTTGATATGTTAGTTTCAGATTCGGTGTTGAGTTTAGTATCGGAGAATCTCTATTGGCAATCCAAACATAGGTTCTAGGTGATATGATTTTGTACCATATACCAAAGTATTGGAATTGTGAATTTGCAAAGTTGAAGAATCCAGCTTCAAAAGTTCCAGCAGAAGATACCAAAGTCTCATTACCTTGGATAGAATGATTTGGTGTAATAGGAGTAAAAGTTTCATATTGTATAGATAAAGTGGGAATAATAAAACAGAAGAAAGTGTGAAGCATTAGCATGAGAACCTTGTATATTTGCATTGTGTTTGTGTGAGTTATTAGCTTCTATGTGAATTTCATCAAACATTGATTTGAAGAAGAGGTTGAGTAGAAGTCAATAGCATAGAGATGAAAGTTGAGACTGCAATTAAGGATAAAGCTTCACTGTATGCTACAATAAATTGGGGACATATGTAGGAAATTGATTCTGCAGCAGCCAAAGAACAACAGATTTGGATTGATTTTGACTATTTAGTGATAGTATAATAATGATATCAGCACACTTTCCAATACATTGCATTGACTACAATTTATAAAGGTACCATTAAATATTAAATTTATGTGTGAGGCACATAATTTAATAAAATTCAGTTGATGGTTAACCTATCAAACAAGTTTTTAAACTTTGCTTTTACAACAGGAATTTATCTAGAATCATACTAACATAAGATTACACATGCACATGACACTAATATTCTATTTTCTATCTATCTTTATATTTTCAAAGACTGAACACCTTTTTAGCAGCATTTCATTCATATCGGCATCGCAGTGGGATCTTATCGTGCCTCTAACAATGAGATTGAAGCTTCGTTTAGCGAACAACCTTTTGAAGAAGATCCTGTGCTATTTGTATTATCTTTTCCAGCATAGAACCCAGGTTCACTAGGTTTTGGGAGTAGCTTTTCACCCTTTAACATAAAAACCACAGATGACATGTTAGGTCTGTTTTCTGGTTTCTCTTGTACACACAATAGAGCCACATGAATAAATCTTATGATTTCGGAACATATATCCGCATCATACGATATATCAGCTATTAACTCATGTGGCCTTTCTTCAATCCATAGTCTCCATGCCTAAAACCACATCAAAGTTACAGCAAGAGTAAGCTCAATCTTTCCTTCCAGTAGATTTAATGAAACAAAAAAGAGATATGAGGAGAGAAAGCAGCTATAAATAAAAAAATAAACACAAACACAAACACTTCTAAACTTACATGACCAAGAAGGTTTAGATGGTGTATAGGGTCACAAAATCCGCGATTCTTCCTACCGCTAATTATCTCAAGTACAACGACTCCAAAGCTAAAAACATCTGATTTTATTGAGAAATATCCATGCACTGCATATTCTGGAGGCATATACCCACTGCAAGAAAGAACATTGAAGTTAGGAACAAAAGATGTTAAAAGGGGTTATGACAAGGCAGAACTGAAGGTTTAAACTACATTATAGTACCTATAATATACAATACTATTAGCATATTTTTTTTGTATTTATTCCCTAAAAAAGTTTTAGCAGCATTAATGTCTGAAACGTAGAAAAGAATCCTTGTAATATTTGTCCATATTGAACAAAGTCCATGTATAGTTTTTATTCTAAGGACGAAGATGAAAATATATTCCGATATGAACAAGTACTACCAAGGACTAAAACCAAAATAATGAGTAATCTAAAACAGAAATCAATGCATATTATAAAGACTAAAGTGTTATTTAAGCCTTAAATTGAAATAAATATAAGTTGAAATTACTATGTTCCCATCACTCTATTTGTATTCGCCTCAGCTTGGTCTCCCATAAATGATCTGGCTAAACCAAAATCTGATATCTTTGGGATCATATCAATATCAAGAAGAATATTGCTTGTCTTGAGATCTCTATGTATGATTCTTAGTGTAGAATCTTGATGGAGATACAACAGCCCTCGAGCAATCCCATCAATAATTTCCAAGCGCTTGGTCCAAGTTAGTAATTTGCTTTGCATAGTATCTGACAGATTTCACTTACTTAAGTTAGCATGAGAACTATATTTTGACGAGAAACTGAGATCAATAAATTTGAATGGTGTGTAAGTTCAAACCAAAAATAAAGCAATCCAAGCTTTTGTTGGGCATGAATTCATATATCAACAACTTCTCATCTTGTTGAATAGAACAACCAAGAAGTTTTACAAGATTACGGTGTTGAAGTGTTGCCATCAACTTTACTTCATTTTTGAACTCCTCGGCTCCTTGTCCCGATGTTTTTGAAAGCCTCTTTACAGCAATCTCTTGGCCATCTACCATTAAGCCCTAGTAATATTTTTAGAAATTTTAGTATTCAATACTTATAGTACTTGCCCAAATAAGGGGATAAATTAACTTGGTAACCAAGACTTTACCTTGTACACTGTTCCAAAACCACCTTCTCCTAACTTGTTTCTGTCAGAGAAGTTATTTGTTGCATTAGTGATGGTCGAAAAATCAAATATTGTAGCCAAGTTACCATCTTCCGTTTCCATTTTATGCTTCCGGTGAAATAACTTTTTTATATACCCTGAAGTAACAATTTAAGTTGTTTAATGTTAACACAGTAAAGGAACACAGCAATCAAACTTCAGAGTTCATTGTAAGTTGTAACTAATTCTGTTTGCAACACTATTTTAATAAATCATAAATATTAGAGTTTTACTTATCATAACTTTTTCACGTGGCTTACCAAACTTCTTTCTATATGCTGATGTAACCAATACAAGAATGGATAGTCCTATAATGAATGCAATAACACCTGCAAGAGTCCCAGCCAGCTTCAAGTTCCTCTTATTCTTTTTATGATCTGAGGTTGAAGTAAGTGTCAGTCAATAAGCAGTAGAAGCTTACTAAAAAGAAGGAAAAAGGCATTTATAGAGATAATCAACTATTCTTTAGAAATAATCAGCTATATACTTAAAAGTGAAATTAGTGTCACATAATTTGAAGTTTTCAACAGTACTTAACCATATCAAGACAAATGCTGAAATATATAAACTTGTGTTTTATAATTAACTGAAACGACAAAAGATGTAATAGGAAATGAAAATACCAAGTTCTGAAGATGCCAGCCGAATGTAAACGTCTTGCCCTTGCTCTGGATGTTTTCTCATGTCCACAATGTTGTTAAACCAATGTAAGCAGCCACTCCCATCATCTCTGATATCTAAATTTGCATATGCAGTGCAAGAACAATTTTTCAAACACATTGTCTTGCATTCCTCAAGGCTCAAGCTCTTGTCAAACCATGATGATGACGTATCTGGCAATTTCATGCTTGGGTATTTCGAAAATCCATCTCCATGGAGACAATTTAAATGTGTTTTCCTTACACACCCATCAGACCAATTTGATGACTCCCACTTTGGTTGAAATTTTGGCATGAAACCTTCCAAGCATTCACATATTGGAAAGTTATCAACATTGCAGTTAGAGTTGATACCACACAACGAATAATAATCACACTGGTCTGCAGGACGAGCAACTATAATCTCCCAAATTTGTTCACTATCTAACCATAGTGTACGTTGTGACTTTCCATCTGGATCGAGCACCATTTTAGTAATAATTGAACTGTTCATAGTTTCATATTGATAAGCGATTTCTTTGTCAGTGAACACTACTGAGAAATTCAAGAATTTATGCATTCTTTGCCAAGAAACACCAGTGAAAAGAAATCCATTCCATGAACCTGCTCTAGACAGAAACGTTGCTCCTTTTGCAGTAACCAGCTGAGGAAAACCATGTGTATCTATCCTATATGAATACTCTCCTTCAGCAGGATCTTCAGGGTTTCTCCAAGATGTGAGATATTGATATGGACCAGTAACTAAGTTACTTTTCAGCTTCATTCCAGCAAGGAAAGTGTTACCGGGATAATCAAAACTTTCCCAAAGAAAATTCCCACTGCTGTTTGCATCTTTCACAACAAGGTTTCCAGAATCCAACAACAATACAACAACTGGTTTCACCATTTTTCTTGACGAATTGGAGTACCAGATGATGCGTTTGGAGCCATCGAGAATAACAAGAGTTCCCTGATCATTGAGTTTCAGGAATCCTGTCGAGTTTCGTACAGGGGTATTTCTATTGGCAACCCACACAATAATCCTAGGTAATATGCTCTCGTACCATATACCAAAGTATTGGCGTTGTGTATCTCCAAGGTCGAAAAAGCCTGCTTCAAAGGTTCCAGCTGCAGAAACAATTGTTTTAGGATATTGGATAAACTGATTTGGAGCAAAAGTAGTAAATGCATTCTGTTTACAAAAAATGGGCATGGAGCAAAAGAGGAAAGTACACACAATTAGCATTAGCACCTTATTATGGTTCTCCATTGTGTTGGTGTGTGTTCGTCCTCTTCATTCTCATTTTATCGAATTCCATGGAGACCACTTAGTCCAAGTCTTTCCATGTAACTCCAAAGAGAAAACGGCCCAAGTAGGCAAGGAAATAAAGACAATTTCCATTTTTGTTCCCATCTACAAACAACTCTCAAATCACCCTATGTATATGGCGTATTTTTGGCTCGCGACATCGCCTACCCACCTATCATCCTCAACCTCTTAGCAGTGACATCTGAAAAAAAGTGAGTACGTGTCAGTGTTGGCGTCCGAAACTAGACATTGACACTTGTGATTACCTCAATAGTACCAACCCCTCTGAAAAAGGCATGTATGTGCATGTGTCAGACACCGACATCGGCACGACACCAACACATATGTTTATGTTCAGTTTTTTTCGTTTTTTCAAATTATTACTGGTCAACACGTGTCAGTGTCAGTATTGTGTCTGGTGTCTGTGCTTCATAGGTGATTACGTCTAATTTATTCAATTTTTCAAATTATTACCGGTGTCAGTGTCGGTGTCGTGACTGATGTCTCTGTCCGTGCTTCATAGGTGATTACGTCCTAATTTATTCATTTTTCCAAATTATTACCGGTATCGACCGTGTTAGTATCTGTGTCGTGTTTCCATAGTGCTTCATACTTCACAACACTGTTTCAATTCAACTAAGACCAAGTCTTCTTTATCATGAAAATGATGTAAGGTCCAAACAACAACATGAACCCTGTGATATACTACAAATTAAAGTAAATTCAAATTTGTTTATAGAGTTGCCTATGAAATAGGGTACCCTGATTGAAACAACTTCCCATAAACGTGTACAATTTAGAAACCTCAAACCTAACATAGACTGATAGTGATGATTGAATTGGTCAGTGGTGTGTAAAATAACCGATTTTTTCAAACGATACAAATATAATTGTGATATTTTTAGAAGTAACATTGAAACTTACCCCCCAATCTTTCATCTTCATTATCACCCAAACCCTAGCATAAACCAGCGGCCGGCGCAAAGAAACGGCGCCACCGCCGTCGATATCAAAAATTGCAGCTGAGGAATCGAAGCATTGTTTGTTCCTGTGAGTTGATGAAAATTTCGCGCCAATAATACGACTACAAAGCAAAACATTTTAAATGATTAATTAATTATAAAAAGAGAAAATACAACTTTTATTTAAAGTAATTTTTAGATGATTTTCAGATTCTTAGTTTATTTGATATCCAGTGGAATATGTATGGTTACTAGTATAGTATAGTATGTATAGTATGCGTATTTGTTGTTAAAATATAATATAAATGACATAAAAAAAAATTAACTTGTCATTCAAATCATTTTGTTCATAGTTAAATTCTAATTTTCACAAGTGCGTGATTTGAATCAGATATAACACATTTGAATCAAATATTAAGACATCCAAATTTAAATATTCTAATTTGTTATTCAAGTCACGCTTGTGAAAATGACAACAATTTCATGGGCTAAAAAAAGTAATATCAATAAGGATGAAGGAAATATAATTCATGAAATGTAGAGTATTTTTAGTGGTAAAAACTAACAGTAGCTGAAGCGATTACAATCAAATTGAAACGATACAAGCATACAAGCACACGAATAAAATGATTTACAAATTACAAATAGGCAATCAATCAATAATCAAATTGACAAAAACATCAAAGCACACAAATGATACTTAAGGCACATAAACGATGCCAGACGATAACTTTAGCTTCCAGTCTCCCCTTTTTTGTGTTTGGAAAATTTGCGAAATTATTGTTGATGAATTAACCAAAACGATATTTGGAATTTGATGGAACATAATGAATTTGGTGGTTAGCGTACAGTACTTCTCTTAGTTGTAAAAGCTTGTAAAGCTCCCCATGCATTAAACACTTAATATGCGTAAATATCGAAAATATCTCGACCACTTCTCCCTCTTTAGCAAATATTAAAAAGGAGAGAAATAGATAAACACATGTACTTGATTCCAAGATAGCATAAACGCCAAATTAAGAAATATCAAACTCAGTGAATCATAAACACACACCACACAAATTGCATATGAGATTTAACACAAATACACAATTTCAAAGAGATATTAAGACATAGATAACAATAAAGTGAATAACAAAGATACCAATCATACGTGAATTAAAACAAGAGTATTCACGTGGTACATCAATCAAAATAAGATCAAAAGATCACAAATTAGTGAGTCAATCCAAAATGACATAATTAATACTAAAACATGTTAAATGACATGAAATGCATGGTATGATACATCATGGTAGATTAGTAGGAAAAACGTCAAAAAAATTAATGATAGGAGGAGGTGCAACAGTAATGTCTTTCGGTACTAGAATAGTAACATTTGATGCAACATTAGTGGTCTCGTGATGAAATATGAAGTTATTACTACTCAGGTAATCAACGGAGGCCTTCAAGGCTTCAATCTAAATAGTTACACGATCTTTAGAGGCTTGAATATCCTCTTTCATCTTAACCCTCAATTGTGTCCTCAATGTTGATGATATCAAGAGAGATTGAGAGAAAATAAGACGCCGATTGAGTATAAGGAGTTTAATAATGTCAAAATATAAATTCTTAGTTTGTTCCAATAAATTACATTGTTAAGTACCTTATGAAGCATGGTATAATATGAGTAAAATTATTGAAGAGAATGGTAAAAAGCTGTTGTGTTTTATTACTCAGCCTCAGGCTGGTTTATATAGTGGAAATACCGTAAATTATAATTAATTTTGTCCTGAATGGAGAATAAAAGAAAATAAAGGAGAATAAACGAAAACAATAAAATAGGGAAATAAAATATTTTCCAACACCCCCTCAAGTTGGTGCATAGATATCTATCATGTCCAACTTGTCTATGAAATGCTCAAAGGTAGGTCTTGCCAAAATTTTGGTCAGGATATCCGCAGTTTGCTGACTTGAAGTCACAAAAGGTAAACATATGCTTCCAGCATCTAACTTCTCCTTCATGAAGTGTCAATCAATCTCAATATACTTGGTTCTGTCATGTTGAACTCTGTTATAAGCTATGTTAATATGAATTTTATTGTCAGATTATAATTTCAATGGAAACTCAATTTTCATCTTAAGTTCTTCTAGGACTCTAGGGATCCATAATCCTTCACAAATACCTTGAGACATAACTCTAAACTTTGCTTCTACACTAATTCTTGCTACAAATCCTTGTTTCTCGCTCTTCCATGTCCCAAACATAGGTACAATATCCAGAGGTTGATCTTCTATATATGACTGAACCTACCTAATCAACATAGGTAAAGATAGAAACATTTATTTCACTAGTCTTCTTAGATAGTAATCCTTTTCAGGATTTCCCTTCAAATATCTTAGTATTCTATTGACAGCCTCAAGATGTTCCTTGAAAAGGAGACTGCATTAACTGACTTACTACACGAACTGAGAAATCAATATTAGGCCGGGTGTGTGACAAATAAATAAGTTTCCTAACCAATCTCTGATATCTTTCAGTATCAACAAGAACATTACCTTCTCCCCAAAGTTTAACATTAGGATCCATAAGGGTATCTGCAGGACGACATCCACTCATTCTTGTTTCTTTCGATATGTCTAAAATGTATTTATGCTGTAAAACCACAATACCATTATTTGACCGAGAAACCTCCATATCAGGAAAATATTTCATGAATCTCAAGTCCTTGATTGAAATTCTACTACCAATTTCTCTATTACTCTTGCAATTTCCATTGTATCGTCTCCAGTAAGGACAATATTATCCATATAAACAATTAGGGAGACAACTTTTCCATCATGGGAGAACTTTGTGAACAAGGGGTGGTCAGTATGTCTTTGAATGTACGTTGTATCTTCATGGACTGAGTGAATTTTTCAAACCAAGCTCTAGGATACTGCTTTAATCCATTCAAAGACTTATTTAGTTTGCATACATTCGATCCAAATTTATTTACAAAGCCAAGAGGAATATCCCCATATACTTCTTCTTCTAGATGTAAGGGCCAATCCAGGCTAGCAATAAGAGATAATAAAATCTTGAATGTGTTCAATTTTACAACAAGAGCAAATGTCTCTGATTAATCTATACCATAGGTTTGAGTAAAAACTTTAGCAACCAAGCGAGCCTTGTACCTTTCAATTAACCCATATGAATTATACTTCACAGTAAACACCCATTTGGTTCCAACTGTCTTCTTGCCATCTGGTAGTGTCGTAACACTCCAAGTTTTGTTCTTTTTAAGAGATTTCATATCCTCAAATACAACTTCCCTCCTCTTTGGAATTTAAAGAGCAACCTGTATATTTTTTTGGAATTTCTAAACTAGACAATTTTGAGGTGAAGGCAAACAAAGATGAAGACAAATTTGAATATGGTATAAAATTGGACATGGGGTGTTTAGTACAAGATCTAACAAGTTTTCTAATGACAACAAGATCATATATATCTAGATTCCAAATATGACTTTCAGAAACAGAGATGGACTTACCTTTCCAATTCTTAGGAGGTTGATCATACCCCAATTCAGATTCTTGACAGTGTTGAGATGTAGACTCATCCATTCCTTTGTGGTGTTTTTTTTTACAAAAGTCGTCCCTTTCCAAGTCATGTTTCCTATTCAAATATGTATTATTGAAGTGACTCATTATTTTATGGCATTTCAATTAGATCATCATTATCATTGTTTTTCAGGATTCTCATTGTTTTCTACTTGAAAAAATGTAGGCTCGGATTCACAAAGTTCCTTATTCATAATAGGAGTAGGACTAGATAAAGAATCATGGCCATTTTCTGTTGGTGCAGAAGTATAAGTATCAGAACTTTATGGTACATGCAAAGATAAATTATTTAAAAAAACTCATGTCCTCGATTTGAAATGAGTCTTCCTTTATATCCCCCACCCCGTTGAAGATGAGTGTCATAAAAAAAGTTTATTTTCAAAGAATGTAACGCCCATAGTGACAAAAAGGTTCTAGTTTTTTGGATCAAAATATTTATATACTATTTGGGTTAGGAGTATCCAACAAAAAGACATTTTATAGCATGTGGTTCAAGTTTTCCAACATTTTTATGTTCATGAATAAAAGTTGTGCAACCAAAGATTTTTAATGTCAAATCAGTTAAAATACGAGTACGAGAAAAATATTCTTTGAAAGTATTAATTGTAGTTTGAAAATTGAGAATTTTGGAGGGTATTCTGTTAATTAAATATGTAGATGTTAAAACAACTTCGTCCCACAAATAGTTTCGTACTTTATTCGAGAAAAGTATAGCTCTAGTAACCTCCAATAAATGTCTATTTTTCCTTTCGGAAAATCCATTTTGTTGAGGAGTATTATGACATGAACTTTGATATCCAATCCCATTTTTGAGAAAAAAATCATCCAGGATAATATTAAAATATTCTTTGCAATTATCACTTTTAAAGACTTAGATATTTGTTTGAAATTGGTTCTACATCACTGTAAAAAAATTATTTACAGCTTGACAAACATATGATTTCCCCTATAACAAATACACCCAACATACTCTTGTATAGTCATCTATAAATGTGATAAATCATTTTTTAAGAGAGAGTGTACTTGTATGGTTAGGGCCCTAAACATCATTATGAATAATAGAAAAAGGTTTTGATGGTTTATAAGATTGTATTGAAAATTGGGAACGATGATGCTTTGCAAACTCACATGTTTCACATTTTAACAAAGAAAAGTTCTTATTGTGAAATAAATTAGGAAACAAGTGTTTTAAGAAACGAAAACTAGGATGACATAATCTTAAATGCCATACCATAATGTTGTCATCTTTATTATTCAAAACTGAAAAAGACCCAAAGTAGGAGCTTATTGTTTTTGAAAGTAGTTGTGATGCAAATCTAATGTCAAGGTAGTAGAGTCCTCCACTCTCCTTAGTGTAGCGGGGAAAATCTGAGATCGAAGCCATAGGATTGACTCGACTCAATATTTCAGTGAAAGTCGCCACCGCGCTTTATTGTTTCCAAAGGAAAAGGGAAAAGAACGAATAAAACCCAAAGTTTGTTTTTAAAACAAAAAGAAGAGATCTTAGGTACTGGTGTTGTTTATACAAGGGGAAGGTTTTAAGCACCCCTCATATCTGTGGTACTCCACAGGAACCTTTTTGAAAATCTGTGTCGTGTGTGCTAAAAAACGGGTTTGTTTTATTTTTAAAATAAGCTCGGCAAGACATTAAGTCTTGTGCCTACATACCTCCTCGGTGCAATGGAGAAGTCAGAGTTAATGTAGTTCCGCTTAAAGGGAAAACATTTTGAAAAACGAATAAACACTTTATCGTCGTCGGAGAGAAATACTCAGCCGTGGATTTTGAGCATGAGAACAAATGAGTTCTTTGTATCGCAAATGAAAGAAGGGCTCCAACTCGGATAAAATTAACGAGTATGCCACTAGCTCTCTCACGCGGAAAAGATCTCATTATATCAATCAATTTCAAAATTGTGGGGTATCGCCACTCGTTTCGACGATTAGTCGTGTCTAAACTTTTTGAAGAAAAGGCCACTAAGGGGCAAAAGATATTTTTAAAGAAAAGGTTTTGAAAAGATTGCAAACATAAGAAGGTTTTTGAAAAAGGGAGAAGATTTTGAAAATTAAAGAAGGGGAGGAGATGAAGAGGCTATCCTATTGCGTAAAATAAAAGCTAAGGAAAAGAAACGGTCTAACCGAAGAAGAAGCCAACACTTGACATTATGAGTCAAGGTAGATTTCCCATCCTTTGGATTTATCATTACCAAACCATCACATTACCACTTGGGGATCCAGATGAACTTATTATCTTAGCACCACTTTGCATTAAGCACATTAAAATTCTGACGAAAAACGGGCAGAGTAACGGCTGTTTTCGGGTAAAATCCTTATATCAATGCCTTGGAATTAACCATCAAGGGCTTTCAAGGAAATACCTGCACATACAAACAGACAACAATCCAATGCCAGACAGACAGAATAACAACAGAGAACAATATCATAAGGGTCCAGAGGTACTAAGTCCATAAGTCCGAATCTCCAAAATGCTAGGGATAGTAACCAATAGTCCAAAAGAGAGCCTTAAGTGTTTTTTAGATTTTCGTTATTTATTAGTGTTTTAGCGTAAAAATAAAGTATGGTCCAAGTGGACAAAGAGAAAATAGCGGAAACATAAACATATGTCCAAGTGGACAAAGAGAAAATAGCGGAATATAAACGTCCAAATGGACAAAGAAAAAAAGAATAGCGGAATGTGATAAAATAAAGCGATAAAGCGAGGAATATAAAGAGCGGTATAATAAATTGCGGAAATTAAAGTTAGTTGTTAGATGTTAAAGATAACCATCTTGAAACTTGTCAAGTATGTTATCAAAGTTAGTAAAGAAGATCGATGGTGAGTGAAGGATGTTCTCGGATTTAAATTCAATGGACATTTATCAGAAGCTTGATAAAATCATTGCGACTACACGATAAACCTCCATAAGTCTTAAATCAACCGCATACAATTCTCTTCCATATTTGATCTTTTTTATTCGGGACACGAAATATTGCGCTATGTTAAGCAGATCGCCAAGTGATTTATGTAGAAATCACCCTACAACGAGGCCGGTCAAAACTTTATGTGCTAATGCATGCGCGAGAAATGATATGTAGATCATTCTCCGAAAGCAATAAAGCACGAAAAGAAAATAGGTAACGATCTAGTCTTTACCAAGAATCCATAAGAATTCTCAAGGTGTTAAGACTTTCATCGATCAAAAGAAAAAAAGGAGAAGAAGAAAATAAAATGCATGAAGATAATCAACTCACACTATCATTAATATCATTCATCTAATATTATGGATTAAGTCATTTCAAACCTATCAACATCCTAGATCCAATGATATTAATGAAGTGGAGGAAGAAGGAAGCCAAAACAAGCATAAAAAAGGCAAAAAAACACATTCTGTCCCAGGGGAAATCGATTTGCCTAAGGAGGAAATCGATTTCCTTAGTGCAGGTTTTCAAATCTGGCGCAGAAACGGAATGGAAATCGATTTCCCTAAGGATGAAATCGATTTCCTCTGTGCAGTTTTCAAAAAAATCAGCATTAGGAAGCATAAAACTTGACTTAAGCAAACATACAAACACCTTATGATCACATATCAATTGGAGCACGAATTTTCCATCAAATCACCATCAAATAGGACCAATATAGCATCAAAGATGCATCACACACAAGCACAAAAGAATCACATTATGATGGATGAATAAAGATGAAGAAAATTACCAAATCTTGAATAAAACTTAGATCTACTTCAAGAATCACCAACACAAATCTTGATCTCTCAACAATTGAAGAAAAAAGAGTGAAATGGATGGTGGATTAGCTCAAAGTTTGTGAGGTTCAAGATGTGACTCACAAACTTTATGAAAGAAAAAGAGCTTTGGTGAATTTGATAAGGATGAGGAGAGAAATTGCAAGGGGTTTGTTGGCTCTCAAAGCTTGAGAAATGAGAGAGTAGAGGTCTCTATTTATAGAATTGGAGCAAGAGTAGTGGCAATTTGGTCTTTTTGTATTTGGTAATTAGCTTATGTTTAATTGGTGTTTAAATGGTATTTAAATGGTAAAAATGGTATTTAAATGGTAAAATGGTATTTAAATGGTAAAATGGTATTTAAATGGTAAAATGAAGGGAATTAATTTTGATGAGGTGGAAAATTGGTAAAATAACAAAAATGATCAAAGAAAAAGGTGCCAAAATGATGTCAAGCTTCCCTCCTATTTTTTTTGAATTTCGCCCCAGGGAAATCGATTTCTTTCTCAGGTAAATCGATTTCCTTCTTCAAATTTTCAAAAATTTGCTTCCTTGCACTGTTTTGATTTTTGCCCGATCTTTTACCTGTAAAATGTAAACAAAAGAGACAAAACACATATTTTTTTGGATTTTGGTTAGTATTAAACAAATAAAAAGCTAAAAGTGCTTGATGATTCCCCTCAGAGATGATCACAGTATCAAAGATAGAGCCTCACAATGCTGCTCTTGATTAATGATTGAATGCAATTGATGTATGATCTTAGGGTCAAAAATTGGGGTATGACAGATGCCCCTATTTAAGTTTCTTCGATTTGGAGATACGATGATTGCAAATCTTCGTTTTGACGAAATCGAAGAGACTTAAATATATAAAACACAATTTTTGAACCTAAGATGCTATGCAATGTTTAATGAATGCATATGATGAGGATAAAACACGGCAACACCGGGGAGAAAAAAGGAACTCCATTGGGGAAAACAAATGTCTTGCTGGCATAACTCCACTGGGGAAGGCAAGACTTTGTTGGAGAGACGCTGGGAAAAGAAACTTCACTGGGGAAGATATTTCACACCAGCGAGGTTAAAGCATCACCTTTCGCTGGAGGTGAGAAAGGGGGCATTCTCTTTCACTGGGGATGAGAAAATATGCATCCTCTTTCACTTGGGAATCAGAATGCCGATCTTCCATTAACAGAAAACACACCATCGTTCCACTGATAATATGAAAAGATATGCATCGACGTACCACTGACGATGAACAAAATATACCAACGTTCCACTGAAGGTGAGCTACCAACTCAAAAGTTGAAGGTAGAAGAAAATCGAATCACCGCCCCAATAGTTGACGATAAGCTACCAACTCAATAGTCGAAGGTAGAAGCAAATTGAATTACCGCCTCAATGGTTGAAGATAAACTACCAACTCAATAGTTGAAGGTAGAAGAAAATCGAATCACCGCCTCAATGGTTGACGATAAACTACCAACTCAATAGTTGAAGGTAGAAGAAAATTGAATTACCGCCTCAATAGTTGACGATAAACTACCAACTCAATAGTTGAAGGTAAAAGAAAATTGAATTACCGCCTTAATGGTTGACGATAAACTACCAACTCAATAGTTGAAGGTAGAAGAAAATTGAATTACCGCCTCAATAGTTGATGATAAACTACCAACTCAATAGTTGAAGGTAGAAGAAAATTGAATTACCGCCTCAATGGTTGACGATAAGCTACCAACTCAATAGTTGAAGGTAGAAGAAAATTGAATTACCGCCTCAATGGTTGACGATAAACTGCTGAGAACAATAAGTTGCCGCTAAGAATAGGGATCAACTTCTTCTTTAATCAAGGACATGGCTTGAGAAAATGAACTGGATGCAAACTGTCACTTCTGATGAAGGGACTTGCCATTTGTTGAGCTTCTTCCATTTGGAATCAAGAAGTTCATAAAGCCTGAGAGATTATCACTTGCTGTGAAGATAAGATTGATATGTAGAGACACACAAACTTTCTCAAATAAAGAGGCTTCCATTTGTTGTCAACCAAAACATGATGGGGATGACACAAGTTGCTTAAAGTCAAAACCTGCCCCTTGCTTTCAAGCACATCACTGCTGGAAAATAAGCCTTTCAATATCTGATAAGAACATCAATCACAAATGAATTTTCCATTGTTGATGAAAGAAGAATCCTTAATAGGTGCAAAATAAATGCCTTCTCAATCTAGATTTCCCAGCCTAGAGAGGTTCAAAATAGTATTGCAAGAGACCAAAGTTCAACTCCAGGAATAAACTGGATAGAAACGGTCAAAAAAAGCTTTGCCCTTGAGGAATAAACTCAATTGGGGATTAATTCCATCCGGACAAATGAGCTGAGGAGGAACACTGAAGCAAAATTCTTCCACGAGGAACAAACTCAGTGGGGATTATCAATCTCTGCAAGGAATTTACAGATCATCTTCTTCTTATCAAAAAGATTGGACAACACCTCAAGCTCTATTATGAGGAATCAGAGAAAATTTCTTTGGAGAAGATCACCATTCCGAACTTGCAAAGGAACTAAGAAGTTAACATCAAAGCAAACAAGTTAACATGCGGGGGATTTTAGTTCAAAACTCAACACGAGGTGAGAAAGAAAACCCAACAGTCAACCGTTGTCTCAAAACTTCTTGGTAGAGAGTGACATACTCTGGACTAATCATGGCAACAACCTTTGTACTTCAAGCTAATGAGGTGATCAAGGTAACTTCTGATTCACAACTTGCCCTAGACTACATGGTCTATGAAAGGAAACTACCTCAAAAAGGTTCATAGAGATCCTTGGCATCATAAAGACTTGGAATAATCTGCCCCAGATCAACAGATTCTTGGAGAGATTCGTCAAATCTCGACGTAACTGCCCCTGATTGACTAAACTTGGCACATTCTTTTACTCGACAAAGTCTTCGAGCTTTGCCCCATGATGGTAATCAAACTTGCAAAAGCATTATATTGGGAAAACAACATGCCCCTGGCAATGTTTTAGTTTTCTACTGATGATCAGATGTAAACTTCCTGGATGTCAAACAAATGTGTACGAGCAGAAAAATGTTTATTCTGAGAATGATAATGAAAATGCAACAATTATGTAAGTCTTGAAGTTTTTTTTTTAAAAAGATGTCACAAAACCTTGTGAATGAATCACTAGTTAAGAGATGACATTGATTTTTGTATGCATATGATACCAACACAAGTTTTCAGCATAACCGATAGGAGTCAGGAACGCTTTCCTGTTTAAGTATGCTCTCGAAATAAACCCTGCTTCAATTAGGACTTTTGAGGGTTGTAACGTGGCCTGGTTCACGGTTTTCAGAAAAAAAGATTTTTAGGCTCAAAGTTTATTTAGCCCACCCCATCTTCGTGATGTTCTCCAGTCCTATGTTCAGTTAATTCAACATGAGTATTCATCTCTCAAAAGGATTTTGTGCCATTAAGGACCTAATGAAACTTCCTTGGGAGTAGCAGTCACCTCTTTTTGTCTTCGTTTTTGTATTCACACAGATTTGTTCATTTTTCACTTTTCACTCTTTTCTCTTTTTTTTATTTATTTATTTCCCTAACTTTTGCCTGGACTGATTCTTTTGAATTGGTCGTCCAGCGGGATGCTCTAACTTTTGCCTAAGTCACTTGTTTTCAAGTTTTTGACTTAGCGAGCTTTTTTCTTCTTTCTTTTTTCTTTCCTTTTTATTCTTTTGATTTGAACAAATCGTGTGATATTGACTTTGTCTTGACTTGTTGAGAGGGTTGTGACTGCCTCATTCTTTGGCGGATGGAGGATAACCATTGTGGTTTCACATTTTCCAGCCTTTTGATGCGCGGGGAATAACCATTGTGGTTTCCCATGATCCATCCTTTGATGTGGATATGACGTATTCGACCCTTGGATGCACAATCCTTTTTGAAATATGAAAACTCGATCAAATTAACTGAAGACTACCCTGCCCCAGGTTAAAATTAGGGTTTTTTCGTTTAGAAAAGAAACTCCTACTTCAAGGCTCAAAGGGGTTAACAAGGGATTATCTTCCTTATATCTCCGGTGTTTGAGAATTTGAAACAATGCCTGTACATCATCAGCAGGGTTTTATTCAAAAGCATACAACCAGAAATTTTGCATTTTCAGATCATCATCCTCCCTCCAATCTTTGCATAAGCAAGAGTTTGGCAAAAGCAATTGGTATCATAATGCATAAAAACAAATAAACATGAGTGAAACGAATGAATTACTTCAAGGCAAACATTATCATTGCATTAACATTAACATTCAAAAACAAACAAGTTTCTACATGCAAACAATGCATTGAAAAACAAGAAATATTACAAATGGAAATCAATAAGAATACTAAAAACTGAGAAAACTCTCTCCATCTGGGTTTGTGCTGAAGGAAACATCTTTCAAACTTCAGGCTACCGTCAATAGTGATTCAATCATGCTTTGGCAAAGAATTGGCTTGAACATCAGAACCAACATCTTGGAAAGTCAAAATACCAGCATGGATTAATCTTTGAACTTCATTTTTTAGAGGCCAACAATTCTCTAAGTCATGTCCAGGAGCATTCTGATGAAAAGCATAAGTGACATTAGCATTGTACCACCAAGGGAGTTTTTCGGGAACAGGAAGCGGTGACCTTATCTGAACCAAATTCTTACGAATCAAAGCAGGGTACAATTCTGTGTAAGTCATGGGGATAGGACCAAAATTCCCCTTTTGAGGTTGATTTTGTTCGTTCGGTGGAGGAGCTCGTTGACGAGTACTCTGCTGATAATCATGAACTGAATTGGATACAGGAATGACATAGGAAACATGCTGATGTTGGTGATGATTGTTTCCTCCCCTGATTCTCTTCTTTGAAAAGTCATTACCAAACTTCTTCACACTACCAGCTGAGTTACCTTCTTCAAGCAAACATTCCTTTCGGACATCCTTTTCTAGAAGCGTATTCATATCCACCTCTCCACGGGAGTCAGTAGGTGTATGGACTACTATCCCCTTAGGAAAGGATGAGTTCAGAGTTTCAAGAAAGACCTTTGCCATCCTTTCTTCCTTCATAGAAGGATTGACTTGGGCAGCAACTAAAGCCTTAACCAGAGCAGTCAGATGCTCCATACCAGCCTTCAAGGTAACCACCTCTTCACGGAGCTCAAGAATCTCTTGTTTGATGCTTTCCATTTCTTCTTAGCAAGAGGGTTGTACTGATGATACCAGGAGAAAGGAAATAAGGCTCTAGAAAAACTTCTTTAAAAAGCAGGACTAATGCAGAATGATGCATGCAATGCAGATGATTTTTTTTTTAATTTTAATTTTTGAGTTTCAAGGAACTTAAGATATTAACTTGTAAACACTCAAACATTGGATCAAAGCTTCGATTAAGTTATCATCAAAATCAATCATCCATTTTGGTGGATTAGAACTTTCACCCCATCAACACCCAAGATCCATTGAGTTTGATGAAACTTATGATGTTTACAAGGAAAGACCTCTAAGTTCCTTGAAAATCAAAAGAAAAAGAGTTTTCATGGATGCATGAATGCATGGTTTATGCATCAACCACAACCAAGAGCATGCAAGGTCACATAAGATCATAGTTCAAAGGTTCGACGTCACGAGCATGGAGCCATTGGTCCAACCATCCCAAAAGGTATGATCTAAGGAATTTTGTACCTGGCGATCGGGTTCTACAAAGGTTCCCAGAGTTTTCAATCTTCTATCGGATATTACCGGCACGTACAATTGCTCATGGGCGCCAATAATATGCCTAAAAAGACCTCGTCTGAGCGTAGTATCGCATGACAACAAGCTCAAATTGGTACTTGATCTTGTTTCTGCACTACATCCTAAAAAGGCTTAGATGGGTTAAAAAGGTTCTAGGCCATTCAGCTTCTACGGACACTCACCATTGAAAGCAATAGCGTTCTTACGATGGTTCGTAACAACATCTACCACCTTCCATGAGGCCTCCACTGATTGGGGTTCCACCATATGATGCTCATGTTAAGGATTGCTCCTGACATGCAACTATTGGCCTGACCACCTCCTATCTCAAGTTACTCACAAAAGTCCGGGTTAGAACTTTATCTCATCATAGAGGAACCATCGAGCACCAAAAAGAAAAAAAAAAGATAAACAAACAAAGCACACAACAGTATATACAGATAAAAACACACAGATAAACAAAAATAGGCTTAACACACTTAAAACTGGATCCCCAGTGAAGTCGCCATTTTTCTGTAGCGGGGAAAATCTGAGATCGAAGCCATAAGATTGACTCGACTCAATATTTCAATGAAAGTCGCCACCGCGCTTTATTGTTTCCAAAGGAAAAGGGAAAAGAATGAATAAAACCCAAAGTTTGTTTTTAAAACAAAAAGAAGAGATCTTAGGTACGGGTGTTGTTTATACAAGGGGAAGGTTTTAAGCACCCCTCATATCTGTGGTACTCCACAGGAACCTTTTTTGAAAATCTGTGTCGTGTGTGCTAAAAAACGGGTTTGTTTTATTTTTAAAATAAGCTCGGCAAGACATTAAGTCTTGTGCCTACATACCTCCTCGGTGCAATGGAGAAGTCAGAGCTAATGTAGTTCCGCTTAAAGGGAAAACATTTTGAAAAACGAATAAACACTTTATCGTCGTCAGAGAGAAATACTCAGCCGTGGATTTTGAGCATGAGAACAAATGAGTTCTTTGCATCGCAAATGAAAGAAGGGCTCCAACTCGGATAAATTTAACGAGTATGCCACTAGCTCTCTCACGCGGAAAAGATCTCATTATATCAATCAATTTCAAAATTGTGGGGTATCGCCACTCGTTTCGACGATTAGTCGTGTCTAAACTTTTTGAAGAAAAGGCCACTAAGGGGCAAAAGATATTTTTAAAGAAACGGTTTTGAAAAGATTGCAAACATAAGAAGGTTTTTGAAAAAGGGAGAAGATTTTGAAAATTAAAGTAGGGGAGGAGATGAAGAGGCTATCCTATTGCGTAAAATAAAAGCTAAGGAAAAGAAACGGTCTAACCGAAGAAGAAGCCAACACTTGACATTATGAGTCAAGGTAGATTTCCCATCCTTTGGATTTATCATTACCAAACCATCACATTACCACTTGGGGATCCAGATGAACTTATTATCTTAGCACCACTTTGCATTAAGCACATTAAAATTCTGACGAAAAACGGGCAGAGTAACGGCTGTTTTCGGGTAAAATCCTTATATCAATGCCTTGGAATTAACCATCAAGGGCTTTCAAGGAAATACCTGTGTCATACCCCAAATTTGTCCTACCCGTTAACTTCTAACTGGCTTGGGCTTTGCATTCATGTACATACATCACTTAGGTCATAATCCATACCCATGCATTCATATCATAGGTGCTATTCAAGGGCTAGCAAGAAAAAGCTCCATTGCAAAGAAGTATGATCAAAGAACGAGAAGACTGAGGTATAATCATGTGGCTCTATATTCATTGAAGTCCTCCTGGATTGGGGTGTCTCTCTGCTTCAAATCAGGGCATTGATTAGAGGGTACAAGCCTGCAAATCACCTGGTTCTTTAAATCAGGGTTTCTTTGACCAAAGTCAATTAGTTGACTTTCCGGTCAACATTTAATCAGAAGTGGCTTCTATGTGTGGAAAACTTCTCATACTGACTGTGTGGATGTGTTTGTTTGACTGGATGTGAGTGGAAGAGATTTAATCGGGAATTTCATCAATAGTCGGAAAAATCGGAACAGTTGACTTTTGGGTCAAAATCGGGAAAATTATTCAAATATTGACTTTTGGTGGAAAATTAATCAAGAAAAGTCGAAGAACGGATAAAATCGGGAGTTCGGCAAAAAGTTGGGAAAAATAGAAAAAAGACATTCCAACACTTAGAAAAATTTTTGATGTCTTAAATCTTGTTGAGCAGTCCACTTCAGCACCAGATTACACGTGGCAAACGACATTTTCCGGAAAAGTTTCTAACATCAAAGTTGTTCCTCTCATGGAGGAGAACAACTTTGTAGTTGGACACTTTTTCATTTGAAGCTTGTATAAAGAGTTAGAGTGGTGTGAAGTTGCTGGAAACTCATTTGAATCAAGTCACATTCCAGGTCACCAGTCAGGTCATGACCTGGCATTTTCACAAACACATGGCATGCCAAATCTCCAGTCAGTTTTAGAGCTGTACAAAAGTGATATGAACGCAAACCTGGTATCATTCTCTTCTTTGCCATGTCATCTGTCCATTGAAACAAGAATGGGTACAATTGGACAAATATTGAGTGAGATACAAGCCTTCAAAGTGGTGCCCCAACCCTGACCAAATTCTGCAGGCAGCCATGACACAGAATTCTGGGCAGGCAACGCATTTCAGCAAACACGTGGTGGGCCAAATGTCAAGACCTCTTTCTTCCTCCACAAGTCTCTATCTTAAACAAGCCTAGTTCTAAGCTATTCCTTGCCATGTCCTCTATCCAATGAGGCCAGTATCACTGATTTTGGACATATATTGATCGAGATAGAGAGGCTCAAAGTACCACCCTCGCAGAGTCACGTTCTGGCCATACGCATGTGACAGCAAGCTGCTGGGCGTGTGCAGTGGTATTTGCATGAATTCAAGGCCATTTTTCTCATACTTCCCAGCCTTATCTTGAGATATTTTCAACACCAATCTTGTTCTATCCCATGCCCTCTTTGATATGCCCCCATTCTTGCATCATTTAACAACCCATGGTTTGAGATATAAGTGTTCAAAGTAAGCACCACAGCATGAAGAAAAAAAGTAAAACAACACACAATTGCACCACACACACATTAAAGTCCCACATTGGAAAAATGAAAAAAAGTGTGCTGCAAGTCCCACATTGGAAAAATGAGAAAGAGGTATTGCAAACTAGTCCAAGTCCCACATTCAAGGATTGTGAGTCACAAACCAATGGTTGGCCATATAAATAGAAACTCATACATCAACCATTTCTCACTTCCACTCTTCACTATATCACTATACTTCCTCTTCCTCTCTTTCTCTCTCTCTCTCTCTCTCTCTTTCTCTCTCTCTCTCTCTCTCTCTCTCTCTCTCCTCTCTCTCTCTCTCTCTCTCTCTCCTCTCTTTCTCTCTCTCCCTCTCTCTCACACACATCTCCAAGCTCCATTCTTCATCACCACAATTTTTTGGATTCAAGAAGCACCATTGGTTTCATCTCATCCGCATAGTGAGGGAACGTTGAGGCTCTCTATACAGCTCAGTCCAAGATTCTCCCACAAGTAAGGCTCATAAACCTCTTTGCATATCATGTAGCAAGCTTATGCATGTTATATCTAACATTAGGAGCTTTGAACTATCATCTCTGTTTGGTGCGTAATATTGATTCTCTGAATGTTTGAAATGTGTACTCGAACTATGCATGGTGTAGGAATTAATTTGATGTCATTAGTGATTGTTTCAATGGAGTTTTCATTAGCTAAAGCTTAAGAATCCCCTCAGTTTGCATGATAGAGCGAATATTACTAAAAACCGACTGCATTTTTGAAATCAGCACGAAAAATCGAGTGGGAGAGGGGTCCTGTTTTTAAATTCTGGAAAATTTTTCTTTCCGGCGTGGTGAAGCCGCCGGAGAAGGTGGTGGCGCTGCCGGCGGCGCCGGCGTCCCTTCCATGCAGTCCCATGCATAATTGCCTCGTGGCACCCTTCCATTTGCACTCCTCCCCCACTTCTTTGCAGCAGCGTTTCATTCCATGATTGAGAGGGACGCGTGGCAATGCATGATTAGCTCAGGGGACTTTTTGTCCTCTAGTCACTTATCCACACACATGACCAATTGATATTCCCCTCTTCCACTTATTTGTCACGTTTTATTAACCATGAACCATATAATATTTGTGCATGCTGACAAATAAAATGGAACAAAAAGAAAATAGATTGGATTTGTGACGCTGGGCCTCTCACGCGTGGGCCTTGTACGCTTTTCTGAATCGCACCTCCCTAGTGCTAATACACCACTGCATGCTGAATTGGGCCAGGGACGCCCTTGATATCCACACCCCTCTTTAGGCCCTTTTTTGCTTGTAATTGTTTTCAGCTCACATAAAGATATTACTGCACCCCCTTTCCTCTAATAAAAAAAAAGCAATAAAAATAGTTTTCTTTTCTTTTATTTCTTGTTGATTGTTAATTGTTTTTCAATTAAATAAAAACTCCAAAAATATTTTTCCCACTAATTAGACTTTTTGGATTTCTTTAATTCCTAGAATTTTTTGATTCTTTTGATTAATATTTCTTAGAATTTTAAATAAATAGTTTTCACACAAAAAACCATAAAATAAATAAATAGTCTTAGTTTTTAATTCAAAATAGTTTTAGCACATGAGTAAAAAATGCAATTGCTTGTGAATATATTTTCATAAATAGTTTACATTCCAATTCTTTTCTTTTTGTGAATATTCTCCTTTGTGAATTGTCTAAAATGCCCTTGGTCTTTAATATCACGTTAATCCTTTTAATTGTTTTTTCTCCCCCATTTTCTTTTAGGAATTACTCAACAACATAGATGTAGAAATTAGGACTAGTTCCCCTTTTCTCATTTTTTCCTTTTTTCAACCATAAAACATTAATAAGTACTTGAATAAAATCCCCTTAAAAAACACCAACCAAAAACACTTCAAAAAACCTAATAAATGTTCAGACTTAAAACAAAAGTGAGGAAGTGGTGCGAGACCTTGTAGTAGGTTCTCGTCATCATGGAATTACCCTAAAAGACACAAACCAATCATTTCTTTTTCTTTTGCCTGCTTGGCACCTAAGGGCACCGTTATCTCCGCTCCATTGCATCCTAGGTCGATCCCTTATGCAAGAGCGCGAGCGTTAACTCCGCCCAACTAAAAAACACAAAAACAAACAGAAAATCGTGAGCCGAGCTACGGTAACTCTGATTCCTGAAAAGGATACGTAGGCAGCGGGGTAGGGCCCGTGCGAGTATAATTCTTTATTTTCCCTACATTCTGCATTCATTCGCATTTAGACATAGACATAGTTAGACACCCTTTAGATAGAAACAAACATAGGTGGATACCATCGAGTACGATGGGCGTGAGGGGTGCTAATACCTTCCCCTTGCGTAAGCGACTCCCGTACCTTGATTCTCTGGTCGCAAGACCCTGTTCCTTCCTCTGTTAGGTTTTCTGATATTCCTTTCCCTTATGGGATAAATATATTAGTGGCGACTCTGTTCATTTTTCGCGAGCGTGCGACAACCTGCACATACAAACAGACAACAATCCAATGCCAGACAGACAGAATAACAACAGAGAACAATATCATAAGGGTCCAGAGGTACTAAGTCCATAAGTCCGAATCTCCAAAATGCTAGGGATAGTAACCAATAGTCCAAAAGAGAGCCTTAAGTGTTTTTTAGATTTTCGTTATTTATTAGTGTTTTAGCGTAAAAATAAAGTATGGTCCAAGTGGACAAAGAGAAAATAGCGGAAACATAAACATATGTCCAAGTGGACAAAGAGAAAATAGCAGAATATAAACGTCCAAATGGACAAAGAAAAAAAGAATAGCGGAATGTGATAAAATAAAGCGATAAAGCGAGGAATATAAAGAGCGGTATAATAAATTGCGGAAATTAAAGTTAGTTGTTAGATGTTAAAGATAACCATCTTGAAACTTGTCAAGTATGTTATCAAAGTTAGTAAAGAAGATCGATGGTGAGTGAAGGATGTTCTTGGATTTAAATTCAATGGACATTTATCAGAAGCTTGATAAAATCATTGCGACTACACGATAAACCTCCATAAGTCTTAAATCAACCGCATACAATTCTCTTCCATATTTGATCTTTTTTATTCGGGACACGAAATATTGCGCTATGTTAAGCAGATCGCCAAGTGATTTATGTAGAAATCACCCTACAACGAGGCCGGTCAAAACTTTATGTGCTAATGCATGCGAGAGAAATGATATGTAGATCATTCTCCGAAAGCAATAAAGCACGAAAAGAAAATAGGTAACGATCTAGTCTTTACCAAGAATCCATAAGAATTCTCAAGGTGTTAAGACTTTCATCGATCAAAAGAAAAAAAAGGAGAAGAAGAAAATAAAATGCATGAAGATAATCAACTCACACTATCATTAATATCATTCATCTAATATTATGGATTAAGTCATTTCAAACCTATCAACATCCTAGATCCAATGATATTAATGAAGTGGAGGAAGAAGGAAGCCAAAACAAGCATAAAAAAGGCAAAAAACACATTCTGTCCCAGGGGAAATCGATTTGCCTAAGGAGGAAATCGATTTCCTTAGTGCAGGTTTTCAAATCTGGCGCAGAAACGGAATGGAAATCGATTTCCCTAAGGATGAAATCGATTTCCTCTGTGCAGTTTTCAAAAAAATCAGCATTAGGAAGCATAAAACTTGACTTAAGCAAACATACAAACACCTTATGATCACATATCAATTGGAGCACGAATTTTCCATCAAATCACCATCAAATAGGACCAATATAGCATCAAAGATGCATCACACACAAGCACAAAAGAATCACATTATGATGGATGAATAAAGATGAAGAAAATTACCAAATCTTGAATAAAACTTAGATCTACTTCAAGAATCACCAACACAAATCTTGATCTCTCAACAATTGAAGAAAAAAGAGTGAAATGGATGGTGGATTAGCTCAAAGTTTGTGAGGTTCAAGATGTGACTCACAAACTTTATGAAAGAAAAAGAGCTTTGGTGAATTTGGTAGGGATGAGGAGAGAAATTGCAAGGGGTTTGTTGGCTCTCAAAGCTTGAGAAATGAGAGAGTAGAGGTCTCTATTTATAGAATTGGAGCAAGAGTAGTGGCAATTTGGTCTTTTTGCATTTGGTAATTAGCTTATGTTTAATTGGTATTTAAATGGTATTTAAATGGTAAAAATGGTATTTAAATGGTAAAATGGTATTTAAATGGTAAAATGGTATTTAAATGGTAAAATGAAGGGAATTAATTTTGATGAGGTGGAAAATTGGTAAAATAACAAAAATGATCAAAGAAAAAGGTGCCAAAATGATGTCAAGCTTCCCTCCTATTTTTTTTGAATTTCGCCCCAGGGAAATCGATTTCTTTCTCAGGTAAATCGATTTCCTTCTTCAAATTTTCAAAAATTTGCTTCCTTGCACTGTTTTGATTTTTGCCCGATCTTTTACCTGTAAAATGTAAACAAAAGAGACAAAACACATATTTTTTTGGATTTTGGTTAGTATTAAACAAATAAAAAGCTAAAAGTGCTTGATGATTCCCCTCAGAGATGATCACAGTATCAAAGATAGAGCCTCACAATGCTGCTCTTGATTAATGATTGAATGCAATTGATGTATGATCTTAGGGTCAAAAATTGGGGTATGACACTTTGCACTGCCAATCATCTTCCCCGATTTCAATCCTGAAAGACAGTGAGATTGGAAAAAATTAGTTTGAGAATTTATATCTTGGGCTAATTTACTGATGGACATTAAATTACATGATAAATTTGGAACATGAAGAACATTTTTAAGAGTTAATATTAGAAACAACACAACTGACCTTTTTCCTGCAATGGCTGAAAAGGAGCCATATGCAATTTTTAATTTCTGATTATCTGCACATGGACTATATGAAGAGAACAAAGTAGATTCACATGTCATGTGATCAGGGGCACTTGAATCTACTATCTAAGTATGGTTGGGATGAGACTAACACTAAGAAATGCAAAATTAACTTTTGTTGCTATAGAGCACGAAGGAGTTGGTGACTCAAGTAGCTTGTAGAGTATATCTAGTTGTTCATTAGTAAGTGGAAGAGATTTGGTGCCCTTGATCAGAATTACTAGCCTGAAATGCACGACCACCTTTCTTCTTCCAGTTAGGAGGTTTGCCTTTGAGCTTCTAACAAGTGTCATGCGTATGCCATTCTCGCTTGCATTGATCATTCCAAGGAACTTTGTCTAAACTTTTCCCCCCATTAAGGTTCATAGTAGCCAAAGCTAAGTGTTCAAATTTGAGCTTCTTGGTATCTTGCCCGTCATAATACCTTGTCGTGCGTCCTTCTTCTTATTTCAGTAAAATTTTCACGAAGAGTTGGCAATGATATTTTTTCTAAAACTCTACCTCTTACCTCATCAAGGTCTTTATTGATCCCAACGAAAATCAAGGTCTTTATTGATCCAACTCTTGCCATAGTGTCAACAACTCATTTTAATCAAAAGTTACACCCCTGTGTCCTTATTTCGCATGTCATAACTTTGATTTTAAATCAAAATTTTGTGAGGAGTTTTGAATATTAGAGTATGTTTCCATAACAGCTTCCCATACATCCTTTGTAGAAGGCAAAAACATGTAAGGCTTATCTATTCCAGTTTCCATAAAGATGACCAACCACACAATAATCAAGGAGTTTTTAGATTTGTATTATTTGTAAAGAGGGTCTCCTCTTGCCGGTTTAGCTATTGCTCTTGTTAAAAAACCAAGCTTCTCTTTACTATACAATACCAAGCAAACAACTTAGGCCCATTCATTATAACTATTCCCATTTATCTTAGGAATATTTACCTTGAGGGAGTTTGAGGAATCCTCTTGGTCATTGCCGCCTATATTGGAATAATTGTCACCATAAATATTGTTGTTCCTGTTTCCCTTGTTGCCACCAATACCACAATTTTTTGTGACCACCAATGCTTCCTCTATTATGCTATTTCCGCGACCACCGTCGTTTCCTCTAACACCACCACCTCCGCAGCCACTGCCTTCACCGCGGGCACCGCTGCCTCCTCTGTCGCCGCCATTCCCACGACCGCCACTTGACTCGGGTGATGGTTGCTTGCCATGGTTGGATCCGGTGTAGGCCTGTGCTAGGGAAGGTTAAATGTTGTTGTGATTCGCCATATAGGGATAAACACATATGTTAAGCGGGTCGGGTAAGAAAGCGGGTCCAACATAATTTTTTTTCCTGGGCTACACCTCGAACTCCACTAGTTGTAGAACGCTTTACAGCAAAATCTACCCTAGTGTTCTTGATACCATATTGAAGAGAATGGTAAAAAGTTCTTGTATTTTATTCCTCAACCTCAAGCTCGTTTATATTGGAAATACTATAAATTACAATTAATTCACTCTTTAATGGAGAATAAACGGAAACAATAAAATAGAAAAATAAAATATTTTTTAACAAATAGTATTTCTCTTCTTAAACTAGATCATTCTACCGTGCAAATCTCCGATTAAAAATAATATGTTACACCGCTCTTAATTAAGTTACTAGATTAAGCTTATAAATCAAAGTAAACTTTATTTTTTTACTAATTTCACCAACAATGAGATTTTGAGTTATTACAAAATAAAATATCCTAACAACATCTTTTGTTTAGCTGTAACTTTTGATTAAACTACTTATATATGTGATCCCTAATAGTATAATTTTTCTCAAGGACTAAATTGTAACAACATCCACTAAAACCATTAGAAATATAACCTAATTCTAATTAATAATTGATTCAAGCATAAGTTGATTCCAAGTATCTGGAACCCCAGCTACACACCAATGTGTACAATCCATGCCATGGAAGCCATTATGAGAGCTAGGATGACCATCTTTTCTCAATTCTGAAAGAGCTGTAATATTGAGAAGATGAACAGGCTTTGTTATTGTCTTCAAAACACTTTCCATTACATATGATGCTTTTGGTAATCCTCTTGTTGATGATGATCCATTTATTGGTGTTGTCTCTTTTGCACAATTTGTTACTCCTGGCTCATTCCATTCTTCTCCACTATTTTTTATATCCACAAATAAAAATAATTAAAGAGACATTACATTAATTATTACAACCAATAAACAATTTATTAAGATGATTTGTGAAACTCACTGGTAGTGCATAGGAGAAATTCCTTGAAAAAAAACTTTGGTTTTTGTTGTATCAACATCTGCATCAACCCATTTAGCCCAAGTTGTCAAACCAGTTCTAAAAGCTTCCATTCTGTCCATGTCTTTCACTATTTTGTCTCCTATTTGAACATAATCCCATCTGCAATAAAAATTCAAAATCGCAACATTATTTCTGTTATATATTATAAATAAATTTTATCTTTTTAGATTCATTAAATAGACCAGATACATTAATTATTCAATTTATATAAAAAGATAAAATTTACTTATAATATGAAATCTTACGGTTGTTTGGGACCACTGCGGTACCACCAAAGCCAAGTGTTGAAAACCAAAACATCCATTTCTTTCCATATGTCTCCACTCTTAAGAGAATCAAGTTTTAGTACTCTACCAATTTTTTCCATTTCAATGTCTACCAAGTATGCACTATGGTAGACAATAACTGAAACTCCATATTCCTGAAAAAAAAATTGAAAAATTACTTGAAATTTTAATTAAAAAAATACATAATTTTTTGCAACAAATAAATAAGATGATTTGCAATGGAAGATATGACTGACCTGAAATGTGTGATTTGTTATGGGTTCACCACCCACTTGTGTTATAGTAGCATTAGGTATAGTGGAATGAAGCATACATATAAATGATTGCCATTGGTTGAGACTCACTGAATCTCCAATATACATGATTTGTTTTCCCTTGTATTTGGTCAAGAAACTTTTTCCATCAAAACTGCAAAGATCATTATATTTTTTTAACAAATGTTATTGAATATTTTTTTTCTAATACCTATTTTGATTAATTGATATTTAAAAAGGAAAACCAAATCATATTAAGGATATGCAATTCAACTTAAAATAAATTCAACTTTTTACACGTGACTAGGGCTGTTTTCGGTCCGGTCCGGGTATTTGCTATCCCGAGAGCCGGACCGAAATAGTATCAGGTAAATTCGGACCGGACCGAAACAGTGATGAACCAATTTTTTGGACCGAAACCGGACCGTTACTTCGGATATCTAACAAAAGTATTCCATAAATATCCAATATAGTATCCATTTTTTGTATCGGATAAAAAAATTACCCATTCCCGGACCGAATAACATTTGGTCGGTCCAATGGACCAGTTCCAACGGTCCGGTTTCCGGTCCGATTCTCGGATCCTATGGACCAAATACAGCCCTACACGTGACCTATCAAAAGTTTAAGAGGACTCTACCTACATCTTGAAGGCATAAACTACATCATCACTTTGATGTACATAGATATAAAACCAAATGATACAACTCACGGATATTGTGAAAGATCTAAACTCTTTTTCCTTTACCAAGAATGATGCCATTTTTTAATGTTAAAGCATACAAATCATCACATGCTGTATTTTGCTATTATTTGCACTAATCCAACGCCAAAAACAAAAACAGAAAGCTATCACATGTGAGAGGTGCAAATCCACATGAATTGAAATTGTAATTTAGTGATAACAATAAAGTTAAGGACCAAAATTAAATTATTTTTTTATGGACCCCTCATACTATTTTTGTCAATTCTGCCATTAAAAACAATACATTTTTAAAAATACTTTTATAAATCATGTGAAAAATAGTAATTTTTTTTTTTAGATTTTCAGTGTGTTTGATTAAGTTTCCAAATAATAATAATAATTAAAAAATAATACTAAAAGTTAATTATGACACCAAAAAAATGCAATTTTTTTTATGACATTGTAGATCAGAGTAAATATGACCCTAAAAAAAGGGTTGACATTAAATATTCTCTATCATAAAGTTACATTTGACTTGACCATTTAATATATTTTAATAAAATAAAATATGATAAATAAAAGTTAATAATTAGGATATTTTATAATTTATTAATATAAATAAAAAATAATAATTTAGAAATAGTCTACCAATCTAATGAGATGACAGAATTAAAAAAAAAAAAAAAAAAAGAGTTAGGCACTCTTTGGCAGGCCAGATTCTAAGCTTATAATTAATAGAAATATGTGTGGTTTATGTTAACAACTTTTGTGTGTACAAATAAAGTAATTTGTATTTCTCAATATATCCAAAAGTCGTATCAAACACGACAACACTTTTTCTGATAAGACTACAAACCTATAATCACATGCTATTAACACATACACACCATCATTCATTGATATGCAGAAAATCACAATCAATTATATAATTCAATAAAAAGATTATAAAATGTGAAAATCAAACAATTAACACGACACCGACGTTAACACATAACATTAATAATAATAAATATTAAAAAAATTAATTATAATCACAAATATCAGTATCGGTGTAATGTCAATAATACTATCCTGAGATATCGGCTATATAAAATTTAGTAATGAATTGGTACCTTGATAAGTTACAATTGGTTGGTTGCCATCTATATTTGAGATACTCTTGATCAGTTCTTCCATATTTCAAGCAATCGTATTCCAAACGAATATGAGGACATTTTGAAGAATCATAAAGAGGGTAAGATTCATCAGAAACCCAACTTCCTTCATATATATTGCAACTCTCTCCATTAGTTTCTTCCAAACAAATGCATGGATTAAGACAAATCACCATACAAATGGTTATTGCAATCCAACCATAAACCTTCATTTCAAAACCCAGCTCTCTCTCTCTAAAAAAAATTATTTGTAAGTGAATGTTTGGAGAGATAGTATATGTTTTGTTGGGTATATATATGATAAATTTGGATTGTCTCTTTATTACACATTAATATAAATGGGAAAAGGTTGTATCATTAAGGTAATATATGTAATCAGTATATTGAGACAATTTATTTGATGTAAATTTGGATCTGTCCATTATCGATTGCAGAATTTATGCAATTAATTTAGGGGTGCAGTTAATTTTAATAACCAAACTATAATCATATATAACCTATATTTTATAACGAATATTAAAATTAATTGTTATAACCGGTTTCCATCTTTTAAAATGGTTATAAATCAGGTATTCAGATGTTATATACATGTATAGTTTAGGAAACTCTACGCTTGAGGTACTTAGGTACCATGTACGTTTTATAAATTGTCAATCTGTTTTCGAAGATATATGTTCGGATACATATTTTTTTATTCAACGTTGATTTTTTTCGTAGTTACATTTACAGAATATTTTCAATTATGTACCTCAAGAACAATTTGATGTTAAACTCGTGCTAGACTCTTCTCCCACCCCATTCTCAAAGTTTTTCATCTTCCCTACTCAAACTCTCTCAAACTCAAATCAATTTTCCACCAAACGTTTTTTTTCTTTTGAGTTCAGGAAGGAACGTCAACATCAACGATCAACACACTCCAACTTATTCAAAGCTCAATATAATCGGTAAGTTTTCGAGTTTCCCAGGTATTTTCGAGTATTTCCCGTAATATATTCAGAATATAATTTTAGGTGTAGAAATCATTAGATAGTTGTAGAAACATAGTTTAGAGACAATGTACGTATTGTTTGGTGTGTAAAACGGACGATCAGGGCCTCAAAAAAAGTTTTTCCTAGGTTCTGAACCGTAATAGACGCCATTTTTGCGTTTGAGAGATTGCATAATATTCCGTAGGTGCATCTACGAAACAATTAAACGTTGGAGCAGTTCCATAGATGCAACACCGGAACAAACCTAGTTGTTATAAATGTTGGGTGCTTCCGTAGCTGTATTTACAGAAGCTTTCCACATTTGCATCTACAGAGTTAAATTTGTTTTTTTATTATTTTGTTTTTATAACTTAATTGTATCTAATTCGTATTTATTTCTTATACCTTGCAGACATTACGGCTGATGAGACGGACTGACTTATACATGGGAGGGTTGCCCAACATGCCTCTGTGTGGCGTGCACATAGCCAGATAGTCCTAGAGGTAGGTGACACCTGTTATAACAGAGGTCTTGGTTTAGGCCACGCCGTAGACTACTCCACAGCTCAGTGCACACGTGCCTTCCGCTTCTACTTCTTCATCCAGGAGGCGTCAGGATGAAGGTGAAGGTACATCCTCGGCGCCCTCCTCCGCAGGCATCGTCGGAGTATTTCTGTACCACCTCCAATCGAGTCTGCTTCTCTTGTGCCACCTCCAGCCGATGTTGGTTCTCCTGGTGGTATTAACCCACTGCATGAGGATGTTGATGAGCCTGAGGGTTACCCAGGGGGTCCCTCCGATTTGTCCCTGTTGACAGGGTATGCTGATCATACCGTCAGACATGTCTGGGATGGAGAAATAACATTTCTCAGACTTATTATTTTTTTGTCCTCATTGGAAATTTATTATTTCTAACATTGCTTGTTATTAGCAGTGTTTTCATTCGAAATTTTCAGGATAGGCGGCCCAGAAGTTCTATAACCACGGACGGAAGATCTTATCTCTAGAGCATCCTGAGGAGCCATGGTTTCAAGATGCCCTCACAACATCTGGTCTGAAGGACATATGTCAGATTGAGTACACCACTATCCTCAACGAGGTGCTCATGGCATTTGCAGAGATATGACACCCATAGACGTCCTCCTTCCATCTACCTCATGGTGATATTACTATTACCTTGGACAAGATCTCATGCTTATTGCATATACTTATCGAGGTGCCCTCCTCATACACGGTATGATGACGAAAGAGGAAGCGAGAGAACTTCTGGTTGAGGAGCTTAAGGCTGCTCCACTTGATGTGCTATAGGAGGTGGATAAGACCCGCAACACGCACGTGAGGTTTTGTTTCTTGATGCAGAGATATGATAAGGAGCTAGTTGTGGCACAACAGGTTGTTGGTGACCCAGTTGAGGTGGAGATACACAAACAACATGTGCTTAGGTGTTACTTTCTGTTTTTGATAGGCACTCTGTAACATCCCGATTTTTCTATTTATTTATTTAAATAGCTATTTTATTATTAGTATAATTATTTAATTATTCTTTGGTGTGATAATTATTTAATTGTGTGTTATTATGTTAATTGGGTTAATTTAACTATTAGTAGGATAATGAGATAATATCTATTGGGCCCAATAATTGAGAATAGAAATAATAAGGATTGAATGTGTTACTAAGCCCATCTAATTAGAAAAGATAGGGAGATGAGTTAGTTTTAGCCTCATAAGACATTCATTTGGTAAAGAAAAGAGAGCTCGAGAGAAGAGAAAGAGGAGAAAAAGGGAGAAAGTGAAGGAAGCCATAGAAGAGAAGGATTTAACCTAAGGTAAGGGGGAGAATCTTTATTATTTTAGGTATGGTATAATATACCATGTGTAATGGTATGCTTAGGTTTTCATCTCTCAATTTCTCATAATTCATATGTTAGGGTTTGTGCAAATCTATGAGATTTTATGGATTAACCATGTTTTATGTTGTTATAATGATAACCCATGAATAAAAACATGATTAGGAACCTTACGTATGTGATCAATTGTTGTTTGGATGAGTTTTTGTTGGTTAAACCGAATTTGGAAAGTGATGTCAAAATTGATTTTTTTTCCCAAATAACCCAGAGGGCACATAGCGCGGTGGAGGGCGCTTAGCGCGCTCTTGAAGATAGCGCGAACCATTTTACAGAATCGAGCGCGCATAGCGCAGGAGTCTGGGCGCGTAGCGGTGCCTGACATGGAATTTATGATCTTTTATTCTTTGAATTGGGATCTTTTATGCTTATGATTTAAGATGGGTTTCCATGTGTTTTAATAATTTATTCAATAATGTTTGGATAGGTTTTGAATCAAAAATAAACTTATACATGAAACTTGTGTTTTGTTTATGTATAATGTGAATTTGTAAATTTGTGAATTGGGTAAATAACATGAATTGGCTTGTGTGCTATATGTTATATGTGAGCATTACATAATATGTGAATTCTTGTATAATGGTAAATGTGTGTTGTGCAATGTTTTGGTGATTAATTCGAATTGTGCAAATTATTGTGATATGCTTGGATAATTAAGGTTGTGTGAAAATCTTAATTGCATATATTGAGAGTCTTGTTGCACATGCATTCATGGGGAGTTGGAACTCCGGTTGGCTTTGATCCTTGTGTGGAAATAGAGGCAGGGATTTGCTTCCTTGTGGATTCGGAAGCGGTGAACTATATGTTCATATTTTGAGGGCCTTGGTCTTGTATGCATCGGAAGCGCGACTCTGGTTCTTGAGTTTGGAATCGGGAGCAGTGAGCTTGATACTCACATGGCACCACATGCATGAGTCACATTAATTGCATTTCGAGTCACATTTTTTGATATGTGATTGTTTGAATTGATGTGTGTTTATTTGATAATTGGAAATTCGTGTTATGTGTAATATTTATGGAACTCGTTTAAATTATGAAGAGTGATGGATGATTATACTATCGTATGCTATATTCATTGTCGTATTATATATATTCATAATGATTTGAATTCTCACCCTTCTATTTGAATGATGTTCATTGCGACATCGCACAAGTTTCGACGAGTAGCGTGCTTGCACGAGGATTTAGACGAGGAGCTTATCGGTTATTTCATTTTGATTTTAGGTAGTGAGTCAATGTTATGATCATGTAACACTGGGGGTATTAGAACTCACGTTTTGGATGTTTGGATCATTGTTATCTTTATTGTATTCGACATGGTATTTTGGATATATTATGTTGATGGCTATGTTGCCTATTATTGGATTCATATGACATTTAATGAGATGATAATGTTATTATAATTTTGGTAGATGATTATATTATGGGATATATTCATTGTAATGCTTGAGAATTTATTATCCCGTTGCGATATGCATATTGATGAAAAGTGTTATTTGTTGTAGTGACCTTTGTCCACATACATGGTTGTCCAATCAAATACAAGAAAAATACTTTCAATGCATATTGTCTATGATAAGTGACATGAACTTCATCACCAGTAGAAGTAACAGTGGCTGTCAAGTGGTCATTGTAATTAGTCTTTAGGAATTAAAATCATGCATGTGCTCCTCGTGTACTTGCAATCTCATCTTAGGCCTTACCCAGATCAACCACTAAGTGTGTAAACATTAGGCCTATTGCATCCATCTCTGAATTGGAGTGTGATCCAACTATCTTCTTGTGATTTGAAGATATAGGATGCACAATACATCATCTAGAGTGATACCAACTCCAACAATCTCACTAATGAGAAGATAAAACGAAGATGTTTCGGAGTGTCATCTCTCAATAAAGTAAGACAGAAGACCATGGTCAATGAAACCAAATGCAGCCATACAAACACCCTCCAATCCGGATTTTACAAATACTTCTTAAAACCATGGTTCATCTGGTTGTTGCAGATGTGTCATCTTCCTACCGTGACTAATATACTTTAGCGTCTCTCGATATTGCAAAAATTAATGCATCAACGTTAGATGGTTAATTTCATTAAAAATATTTTAAATAAAATGTTCAAAATTATAAGTAAATATTTGTTTTACTTCTCTATCCCATACATGAGCAGTAGGGATGACAGACAGACCGAAACCTAAGGGGTCCATCTGCACCCAAATCCGAGTCAACGGGTTAAAACCCGAGTTTACGGGGTCCGGGTTTGGGTGTTATCCAATATTTTGGATGCGGGTTTGGGTAGTGTGAAACTCGTGCCCAAAACCCGAAATCACACCCGCTTAGACAAAATTTAAAACCCTCACTTTAATTACTTTATTTAATTTGTATGTTTATAGATGGTGTTTCTTTAATAATGCAGGTTAATTTACATTTATTTAATATCTTGATTGAATCAATGGTTATTTGAATGGTAATATGTTGTGTTGCATGATTGAAGCAATGGTTATTTCATTACATAATACTAACTCTACATTTGCCATATATATACATAACTTATAAGGTGATTTAGGAAAGAAACTGACGACATATTTTGAAATCAAATCCCTTTGATTATGAAATATTTCCAAGTTTAAAAATCTATACTAAAAGGAAATAGAAAAAAGATTTACCTAAATAGAAAATTGATGGAAAATTGTAATGCTGATGTTGAAAAGTTGTAAGAAAATTGATGGAAACTTGTAATGTTGTTGTTCGAAAGTTGTAGGAAAATTGATGGAAAATTTCAATGTTGCTATTGTATTTTATATGTGATTTGTTGCGGGCTTGAGTTTGGATGAAAATACCCGAACACAACAGTGTGGGCGTGAGTGTTATTTTGTCACCGAATAGCCTTTGGGTTCGGGTTCGAATTTAGGTGGTGATTTCGGGTGCAGGTTTGAGTAGTATGAAACTCGCACCGACCCTATCCGTTGCCATCCCTATTGAGCAGCGACATGACCTGCATATAGTGGAAATATTGACATGTCCTTTGGACCTCAAAGAAATCCCTTAAGTGTGGCAGGAGCATGTCTGACGGAGCAGGTGCACAAATTCGGGGATCTTCAAAGAGACTATGATCCATGACCATGTGACAATGATAAATGAGCAGTTTCACATGATTGCCCTACTTCACATTGTATACTTTTAATCCTCGAAGATTTTTCTTTCTCTCTGCATTATAAAGCATGTTGTGAAAATTGACCATATATACCTCGATTGTTCATCAGCCATTTTTCTATAATCACATAAGACAATACATGACACAATATTAGTAAGCATATCAAAAAATTTAAAACTCAACACAAAGATATTATATAATCTCAAAAGATTAAGATATATGAACATATCTTATGTTCGAATAACACTATATGGACGGGTCTTTGGATAGTGTTATCTGGATGATTTCGAACCACCATTCGCAGAAAAATATCTAACCCCAAATAAAAAATAAAAAATGTCAAACAACTAGATAGAATAAAAATAATAAATGGCATGTACATTAATTCAAAACTAAAAAAGAAAAGAAAAAGAAAGAATGTATCATACTTATCAGATGGGAGGAATGTGGAGCAATTAAAGTTATTGAGTGTGCTTCAAATTTTACAATCCGATGGAATAAATGTCAAGAATTGATCAATAAAGTTAGTTAAAATGTATAAGAATAGAAATTGAGATATTTTGGGTAAATGATGATATTGTTTATGCAAATATTAAGACTTATTCAACCAAACCTCCCGTAGGGAGACAATTATTCCCTGCTGGAGGCAAAATGGATTATAATAAAGCTGAAGATGAACAAATGAGAGAGGACGATATACCTACTGATGACTTCGATTCTGATGGAGTCTCGTCATTACATATGAATTCCTGCAATGTAGTCTCTGTGTTACCACACGAATACTACCAGGAAACCGAGATTGACGATAATGATGAGGTTGATGCAGCAGAGATGGCGAAACATAAACCCGTGTGTTACTATGTCCTTAGTAACGGTGCCATCGAAGAGAAAAATGCCCAGTTCGAGGGACCACATCAAGGAATGTACAATCATCTCAAACCTCTCTATATAAGGGTCAAAATAGAGCAAGTGGGAGTAAATAAAGTTCTGGTGGATGGAGGAGCGGCAATAAATCTCATGCCACAATTCATGCTGAAGAAGTTAGAGATGTTTGATACAAACGTCAAACCTCATAATATGGTTTTATCGAACTATGAAGGAAAAATAGGACACACTCTGGGAGTGATATGGTGGATTTAATTGTGGGATCAATCACAAGGCCTACTATGTTCATGGTGGTTCCAGTGAAGGCCAATTACAATTTTCTCCTTGGAAGGGAATGGATCCACGGTGTTGGGGCAGTACCTTCGACCATGCATCAAAGGGTATCTATCTGGAGAACAGATGGCATAGTGGAGAACATAGAAGCTGATCAAAGTTACTTCATGAGCGAAGTGAACCAGGTGGATAAAGCAAATTTCGACAGGAATCTGGGAAATATAAGTCCATGTAGCCCAACTGAAGATGCTTATTCCCCAAACAATAATGTTATGTACTATCTAACTCTCCACCCAAATGGCTTTCAATGGGATCATGAAATTATGGGAGACCCTGAAGAAGAAGAAGAATTAACAAGAATACGGCCTTCGGGATGAAACAACGATGTTGATTATGTCTGAATCTTCCTACTTTGAAAATATTTCGGCCAATATGGCCGAGAACAAAAGAATAGCGGCTCTCGAAGCCGAAATTATTGACATGGCTGTTGGGGCCAAAAGCATTGTTTTGAATGATACAATCAGGGGGCAAACATAGTACCAGAGTCTCCTGAAGAACAACTACACGAAGATACGATAAACCAAAGGCTAGATGCTATCTATGACGATGAGCCTTTGGGATTCGAGAAAGATCCAGGATCATCAAGCGCAAAGATGTTAGCCCAGGACCCATTAGAAGAGATTGATCTCGGAGATGGAACCACGAAGAGGGTTACATACATCAGTGTTAAACTGGAGCCCAAGATGAAAAACAGGTTAGTAGAATTACTAAAGGAAAATAAATATTGTTTTTCTTGGGACTATGATGAAATTCCTGGTTTAAAGAGAGACCTGGTCGAATTAAAACTGCCTATTAAGGATGGCAAGAAGCCCATCAAGCAAACACAAAGAAGGTTCGCTCCAGAGATCCTTTCAAAGATTAAAAAGGAGGTCGAAAGACTCCTTCGCTGCAACTTCATTAGGACCACCATGTATGTTGAATGGATTGCAAATATAGTTCCAGTTATTAAGAAAAATGGTTCTTTAAGAGTTTGCATAGATTTTCGTGATCTGAATGCAGCAACTCATAAGGATGAATACCCAATGCATGTGGAAGAAATGCTAGTTGACTCGGCTGCAGGATATGAATATCTTAGTGTCATACCCCAAAATTTACCCATCATATTTCAAGATATTCTGATCCACCTGACTTTCAAATGCTGAGGAATAAGCACATTTACTTGTCTCATAAGCAACAAGCTTTCATTTAGGGTTTTGCTTCTCTTAAAGTGAAATCAATTTCTGATGCCTCAAATGGACCTCATGGATTCTCATTTACTTCAAATGATCCTCATGCCAATTTTCAAGCTCTGATTCACAAGATTGCTCACCTAAAAGCTCAGAAAGACAATAGTCGACTAGTTTGACCTAAAAGTCAACTGTGGTCAAAGTACAGTCAAAATTTCTGATTTTTGGTCAACATCAACATTTTGAAGTCAAATTCATCATTTGATCAATGGTTGATCATGATTCATCAAGAAAAGCTCAAAAATCAACAAAGCTCATAGTTTCTAAATTAGGGTTTTATAGGAGAAAGTCAACTCTACTTTTACCAGCCATAACGTTCACATGGAACATCAGAAATTTCCCACCCAAATCCTATTTTAAAGGAAATTGAATTATCTATAACTTTATCTCTCTAAAGCCAAGTCCAAAAATGCTTCATTTGGGAGATATGAGCCAAAACATTATAGGTCCTTTTTGAAAGTCAACCAAAAGCAGTTTTTTGTCAAAGCCAATATCATCAAGATAAAATCCTCAAATGGAAGAATGGTTCCAAGGTGGCTTGTAGAGGACATATTGATCTTTTCAAAAAGTCCTAAAACTCTCCCATATCTTAAAAATTGAGGGAGATATGCCTTGTCAAAGTTTGACAGATTTGAGTGAAAAATGTGAAGTAAATATGGTCCAAAATGAGTTTTCTTGCAAATAGGCCCAACTTTTTAAGATTCAATCTTGATCCTCAAGTTATCTAAAACATCAAATCTAATTACCACGAATTATTTGATTTTATATGAATTTTTATTCATTAAAAAGTCAATTTAATCAAATATTTGGAAGGAAAATAGAAAAGATTTGATTTGATCTATTTTTTTAACCATAATCAATCACCAAAATATGCATTATTTCATAAATAATCGTGAAGGAAGATTGGTGAGAAAAAGATTGAAATTGGATAATTTTAGAAACATTTAAAGACAATTTCCAAACAATTTCTCAATGATTGATTCAAAGAGATTCTATCAAAATTTGTTGACCTAAATCATTCTACTATAAGTAGAGAAGTTATTCACATTGCAAGAGGACGAGTGTTGACTGCCTCAAGAACGCTAGCAAAAATCTCCAAGAACTCAAAGTTAGGGCAAACTTGAAATTGAAGTCTCAGCCATCTTCAGGCGAATACATGTTACCATTCACTCTTCTGAGACCGCCAGGGATCGAGCCAAGCATCCACACGAGTCCAAAGCGTCTTAGGCTCATCATCCTTGTTGGTTCTCGTTTGGTAAATAATTTTCAAATTCAAATATCGATTTCTCCAATATAGTGTTTTTGCGCATTCATACATGTTCATAACATTGATTAGGATCGATTGGACGTGTTCATATTTAGTTTTGAGGCACATATAACGTTGTGCCATTGTTAGGGCACATACCTTTTCCTCCCTCGTATTCACACTTGTAGGGACTTTCAGACAAAATGGTGGACAAATTCGGGATCAAAATATGTTTTTAAGGCGATCTGGGTGCTTTGTTTTGCCGTTGTCTTCGTTTTTACAAGTGTCGTCGTCGTAGATGGTCGAAAAAGACGACCGGAGGGTTGACTCTGGCGTCGCTGCGTTTTGGTAGGTTGGGACTCATGCACGCGTGGCTGTTTAGCATATCATTATTGGCCAGTCAGAATATCAACGCATTCTCTCTCTTTCTGATTCGTGGGTCAGCGACACTGGGTTCCACCTTGACTCGGTTTGAATTTTCCAATTGAGTTGCTCATTTGTTTATTTATTTATTCGTGGTTAGCATATTAACAGTTCAAAGACGCAGCCTGATTGGTAAGTGTGTTTTGGTGATAAGCGTGAGGGTCTGGGTTCGAACTCTACCCTCAACGCTATATTTTTTTAACAACAAATGTGTTCTAACCTCCTGGAAGATCCAACACTATCACTTCCTGGAAGACCACCGTGCACCCTCAGCTTCAGGCCCTTGGATATCCACTACCACTAAATCTGAAAGCCAGATGAATGCGTCCCCATGGTGCACTTGCAGGAGACTTCTCCACTGGATTTCAGCACCTGGTTTTTATTTATTTTATTTTTTTTAAATTCCTTTTAGTTTATTCTAATTTCTTATTAATTCTAGCTAATAAACACTTTTTATTACTAATAGTCAAAACCTCATTTTAGGTAAACTTCGAAATCGATATAAATTAGGATTAATTAATTAATTAGTTTAAATTAAGTTAAATAATTAGAATTGATTTTTTATTAGTTATTTTAATAATTAGGGTTTAGATTAATTTTGGATTAAATAAATTAGGATTAATTTTAGTTTGCGATTATTTTAATTGTTTAGATAATTTAGTGCAGTTAGGCTTAGTAATTACCCTCTTTTCAAAATACCTTTTGTTTGCCTTATGCTATTTGCCTTGCCTGTTTATTTTTTGCAATATTATTGTAACTACCCCAAAGCCTTGTAATAGCTTAGTTTTTTTTCTATTTCGCCTCTATATTTGCCTGCAGGTGTTTATTGTAATAGTTTAGGGTTTTATTTTTCCGCCTTTTAATTCCTGCCTCTATTTTCCTGCCCTACAGGTGTTTATTGTAATAGCGTAGGAGCTTTTAATTCCGCCTTTATTTTTAACTGCATGGTTAGTAATCCTAGGGAGTGCAAGCCTTGTTAAAATGAATTAGACCACTTATTTATAAGATAAATATCTGAATTTGACCACATGATTGTGCCACACACAGACCTTTATGGTAACCCTTCTTATGCTGCCTGTTGCCTTTCAAATTTTAAAAATAGTCAAGTCCATCGAATACGAGGATACCTTAGTAATGTTGCCCTCAGTTCATTATCATCATCAATTTTGTTATTTTGTCCCTCGATGTTGCCTCGGTTAAATGATGATCGTCCTTTTCGAACGCTAAGGTATCCTCATTGTTGCCTAAATGACTATTATATCCTTCTCTAAAGACTACCTGCCCCTTTTATGGTAGGGACAATCTTATGGCGAACGATAATTCCAATGACCCTTTTTACATCCAATGAAAGGACTACCTGCCCTCTTTATGGTATGGATAGCCCTTTCAAACTGAAAAGCTTAAAGAACATAAATCTTAAAATTAGGGTAGTTGCTACTAATTGCTTGCTCTGATTTAAATTCAAAAATCTTTTTTCACACTATCTTTTCAAATACTTTCAAAAACAAGGCTACGCTTAATTACAAGCTAAAGTCCTTAACGAAGTTTTTACTATTCACACACTACACTTCAAACAATTCAAACAAAAAGTGAGCTAAGAAATTAAGAGCCCATGGATAACCATGGATACAAAGGGTGTTTATACCTTCCCTTTGTATAACTTACCCCCCGAACTCAAAGTCTTTCTAAAGGTCTTTTTCTGTTCTTTTAGCCTTTCCAATTGGATAAAATAAAAGTCGGTGGCGACTCTTGCTATCCGTGACATTTCAAAATGTCAGTTCTCCCACCGTATTACACTTAGCATGCTCGATGGTTATTTCGGGTATAATCAAATTTTCATTGCAGAAGAGGATGTTTCTAAAACAGCCTTTCGTTGCCCAGGGGCAATAGGCACTTACGAATGGATAGTCATGCCTTTTGGTCTTAAAAATGTTGGGACAACATACCAGCTTCAATGAACTCTATTTTTCATGATTACATTGAAACCTTCATGCAGGTTTATACAGATGACATAGTCATAAAGTCTTTATCAGAAAAAGATCATCTAACCCATCTAAGCCAATCATTTGAAAGAATGAGAAAACATGGCTTGAAAATGAACCCTCTTAAATGTGCATTTTGTGCGCAGGCTGGAGATTTTCTGGGCTTTGTGGTCCACAAAAAGGGGATAGAGATTAATCAGAATAAAACAAAGTCTATCATGAAGACCAAAGCACCATCAACTAAGAAAGAATTGCAATCTTTATTAGGGAAGATACATTTTTTGAGGAGATTTATTTTAAATTTAAGTGGTCGAATTTAAGCTTTCTCTCCTCTTTTGCGTCAAAAGCATGGCAATTTCGAGTGGACAAATGAACATCAAGAGGCATTCGAAAAGATAAAGCAGTATCTGATGAATCCGCCTATCTTGTCACCACCAAGTGGAAAGAAGCCTATGAGATTATATATATCAGCTTCAGACACTTCTATAGGTAGTATGTTAGCGCAAGAAGATGAAAATGGCATTGAGAGGGCCATATATTACCTAAGTAGGGTATTAAATGATGCAGAAACTAGATATACTTCCATAGAGAAGTTGTGCCTATGTTTGCATTTTTCATGTACTAAACTTAAATATTATATAAAGCCAATAGATTTGTATGTCTCTTCCCATTTTGATGTTATCAAGTACATGTTATCAAAGCCAATAATGCGCAGTTGAATTGGCAAATGGGCTTTAGCCCTAACTGAGTACTCTTTAGCCTTTATGCCTTTAAAAGCTATGAAGGGGCAAGTAGTCTCAGATTTTATAGTAGATCACGTAGTGGTCGAAACTCCTCAACTCCTAGTTGAGTTGAACCCCTGGAGATTGTTCTTCGACGGTTCCACCCATAAAGAGGGTAGTGGAGTTGGGATTCTACTCATTTCTCCAGAAGGAATTCCAACAAAACTCAAGTATAGAATCGAAGGACCCTCATGCTCAAACAATGAGGCAGAATACGAAGCCTTAATAGCAGGACTTGAGGCCTTGATGGAATTGGGGGCAACTAGGGTCGAAATCAAGCGTGACTCAGAATTGATAATCAAGCAATTGACGAAGGAATATATAGATTCGGAATCCCAGAAACTATAAAAACATATCAAGGATCAGTATTTACTGGTCGAAAGATGCAAGAATTCTCGAAAGAAATAGGATTCAAGTTGCTGACATCCACACCTTACTATGCTCAAGCAAATGGACAAGTCAAAGCAGCAAACAAAGTAATCATTGGTTTGATAAAGAAACATGTAGGAACAAAGCCAAAAAAATGGCACAAGACATTAGATCAAGTGCTTTGGGCTTGCCGAACCTCTCCCAAAGAAGCAACAAACAGCACGCCTTTCCAATTAACGTTTGGACATGATGCAGTCCTACCTGTCGAATCTATTTGCAATCAGTACGAATCCAAAAGCAAGAAAAGATCCCATATGTAACTCGGTGGGAGAACTCACTTTTATTTTTGCAAACAATGTTGCGGTGAGCAAGAGTCGCCACCGACTTTTATTTGATCCAATATCTTGGAAGGGTAAAAAGAACAGAAAAAGACCTTTTTAAGAAAAACGGGTTCGAGGATAGGTTATAAAAAGGGAAGGTATTAGCATCCTTTTCATCCGTAGTTATCTACGCGCTGTTAATTTGTTTAGCTCATGTTTGTTTGTTGTTTGTTTTTTTAAAAAGAGAGTTTAAGGACTTTAGCTTAAAAGCGTAGCCTTAGTCTTTGAAAAGAGAGGTGCAAAAAGCTTTTTCTTAATTGAGCAAGCAAATTAGGAACATTACCCTAAGTTTGGTCTTTTTCTATGCTTTTTACTCTCCTGAGAGAGATAGGGCTATCCTTACCATTCGGGGTAGGTAGTCCCATTGATTGGATGTGAGGGACAATTGAAGGGTCATCGACGGTCATTGAAGGCAACATGATAGAGGTAGTTTTAGCAAATTTGAAGGGACAATCATTGTTTCGTAGGCAACCATTTGAGGGACTAGATCATATATTCGTAGGCAACATCGATGGTCATCAAGGGACTTATGATCTTTGTGATGATTTTTGAATCGAGGGACTCTTGCTAATGGTACCCCTATATTCGAGGGACACGACCATTTATTCGTAAGGCAACCAAGAGGGGCGTACCCTAGAGGTGAGTGAGTGCAAGTGTGTTGGATTCAGTTATTTATCTATCTTGAGTTAGTGAGCTAACGTTCAATTATTAGTCTTTCCATACAATCCTAATTACTAGCAGTTAATATATTTACAGAAAATAAATTGTGGAAAAGTAAAGGTTCCTACGCTATTACATTGCTTTGGGGGACGAATTACAATAAAAACCTGGCGGGAATGCATAAAGTAAAGCCCTAATTAACTATTACAAAATAAAAAAAATAACGCAAAAAATATATACAACATTAACAAGTTAAATATTCTCAAGGAGTAGTCCAATTGCTCAAAGATGATAATACCTCACATATACAAGAAGATGTTAGTCACGAATATATATATATATATATATATATATATATATATATATATATATATATATATATATATATATATATATATATATATGCGTGAATGAAATGACAAAAAAAAATTTAACACGAATATTAAAGACAGTTAACAGAACTAAGCGTATTAGACTCTAAAAGAGAATGACTAACTAAAATATTTTTGGTGTTTTATATTTTAATATTAAAGGAAAAATAAAGAAATCTAAATAAAATGACATGTTTTTTTTTTGTATTTTTAGATATAAGATATTTTTATTTTTTTTTGGATATTGTATTAGAAAGTAAAAACAATTATTAAAATAAGATAGAAACAAATAAAATAAAACATATTGGGCCCAAAAACAAAAATGAAAACAGGGGTGTAAATAGATACAGGCGGTGAGCTATTCGGGTGGACTAATCCCCTAAGGCCCAACAATTATGAGGGATGGTGTTAAAAAAAATATGACCTAAAAGCCCATTAATATCTCATTAACAAACAATAAATAAATAAATAAACAAGTAAAAATAAGCTTGATTTATTTTCACTTCTTTAACGAATTCGAAATTGGATAAATGTGGTAATGGTTTGTGTTTATGAGTATATGGGCATGGTAGTAATAGAGATTAGAAAAACCAAAGGTGAGGATGATGTTACTGTTACGTGAAAAAGTGGTAGAGAGGAGTATATGTATTGGAAAATAAAGATTTAAGTATGTTAGTAAGTGTAATAGGTGAATATGTACATGTAAAGAAAAAGGTTGGAAATTTCTTTGTGTTTGTGAATGCTGGTTTTTTTACGTGAGAGAGTGGATGGAAGAGAGTTTTTGGGTTGAAAATAAGGGTTAGAAATTGGCCTCCCTAAAATGTATACAAATAGACCTATTTATATTAGTACTAGGTTAAACTAAAAAAGAAATTCCAATCAAACATTAATAACAAAATTAAAGCAAATATTATTTGTCATCAATCTTATTAGAAACTTCCTAAAATGCTTTGCTTACTCACCGAGATATGAAAATATGCGCACAAAAAAAAAAACAATCAAATCTTAATTTTTATTTTTTGGACTAAAAATGCATAAAAATGACAAAAAGTATAAAATAATTTTTTTTTAAATGCTTAACTAAAAAAATACAAAAATTACAATTAAATGATTAAAAAAATTCTTTTTTTTTGTGATTTTTGAGTATAAATGAAAATAAAATTATAACTAGTTAGAAACAAATAAAAGGGAAAAATGTTAGAAGTGAGATTCGAACCCAGGACCTTGCACCCGCAAACCTTACACTCTTATCAAACGTGTCATTACTTTTATTCATAATAAAGTGTCATTCATAAATATATGAGGGCAAATTTTGGGGTACAACACCATACAACCTATATTGGGAGATGATGATGAATGAGTTGACAGAATTGGACGAAGAAAGGTTGCGCGTGTTTGAAGTCTTAAGGAGACAGAAGGAAAGGGTAGCAAGAGCATACAACAAAAAAGTCAAAGGTAAAACTTTTATAGTAAATGACTTTGTTTGGAAAGTTATATTACCTATGGATAAAAAGAATAAGGCTCTTGGAAAATGGTCTCCACACTAGGAAGGACCATTTCGAATTTTGAAAGCATTCTCAAATAATGCTTATGAGATAGAAGAATTAGCAGAGGATCGAAGGATCCTAAAAGTAAATGGGAAATATTTAAAAAGATATAAGCCATTTATGCATGAGGTTAAGATTGCAACAACATAGATATCAGAAGCTACCATTATAAGCCAAAATGGCGAACATGTGTTTCATTCCAAAATATTCATTTTTGCCAAAATGGCTACATATTACGTAGAAGTACAAAAAGTGATGCATAGAGCTAAGAATGCATCATTATTAATAAAAGAACTTTAGAAGACAATTTTAGTCACGCCTAAAACTCAACTTCTCTAAGAACCTAAGATCTTCAAGCATGATTCTGTCTTGATCTTCCTTTCTGGGATGAAAGTTAAAAACCAAAACTTGATGCCAGATCCTGCCTATAAATGTAGTAAATGCTTTGTTAGGGTCAGTAAACACCACCCTTAGAACGTCAGAGACAAGCTTGCTATCATATTCAGCGATGCGAGCTCCATTGGCTTCATACTTCATCACTTTTGAAATTAGCTTCGTAGTGATGGTAATAGGGAAACCAAAGATGTTGGAGTGGATAGCTTCTCGCCTTTGTGATCCTTGTGGACAGTTGCATTTCTCCAGAAGTTGGCAAGAACAGATGGATAGATAGGTCCATCCATGATGGTTAGGTAATACTCTAAGTTCTGCTTTGCGAACATAAGGGTAAGATTAACCTTTTATTCATCAAAATCAATGGGAGAAAGAATTCTTTCTTTGATGATGTGAGGAATGTTTTCTGTCTTAAAGGAAGACATGATGAAGAAAGCAAAAGAGTTTGTTTTGTTTTAGAGAGAGAGAGAGAGAGAGAGAAGTTATTGTTGTTTCTTTGGGCCACGTGTTACATCCCTAGAGGGGAGTTGTATAGTCCGTCGCGTTTGCACCTTGGAAGTTGAAACTGAATCATTACACGACCGACACAATATATATATATATATATATATATATATATATATATATATATATATATATATCTGTGTGTGTGTGTGTGCGCGCGCGCGCGCGCGTGTGCGTGTGCGTGCGCTACATCATATACTCATATATTTTTCAACATAATTTTTATGTATATCCGGAAAACTATTACAATTTAACAAAATTGTTATTCCTTTTTATATTTTATATACATTTTAAATATCACTATATTATATTTATAACGATATTGTGCGACCCGTACGAACGCACAGGTAGATGACTACTTAATTATTTTATGTATTTTTCTACTACAATTTTACATTTCTGATGGGACAACTCTACATAATTTGTATATCTTTTATATACATTTGATCGCACGAGTAGATAATTGATTTTATATATGTGTGTGTGTGAAGTGTACTAGATCATATACTCATATATTTTTCAACATAATTTCTATGTATAGCCTTATAATTACTACAACTTAATAAATTAAATTAATATAAATTAGTATTTATGTGACAATCATCGTTAAAACTTTTTTTATTTGTATATATTTTTATATACATTTTTTAGCTATAACTATATAATATTTATTCAATATTTATGTCGACTTTGTGCGACCCGTGCGAATGCACGGGTCCTTTGCTAGTAAATCTAAATATTTCTGAACATATGGCCTCATCATATAACACGGGTCCTTTGCTAGTAAATCTTAATATTCCTGAACATATGGTCTGATCATATAAATTAATCTCTTTCTTGATATCTAGAGCACGTTGAAAATAAGGTAGTTGTGTATATGTGTTGAGGGAGCATGTGCCATGTTTATCCCATTCTTATTCTAAAAAATCTACATTTTACATCGGTCCATTTTCTCGCAAGTTGAGTTAACAATGGATTAAGTTGAAAAAGATGAAGAATAATAACATATTAAATTTTGAGTTTGTTACTATTAAAATAAATAAGTAAGATTAAACAAATTTATATAAAAAAAATACTCACTAATTTAATATTGAAACCTCCACTTCCTTTTTTTCCTTTCCTTGTAGAATTCAGAATACGGTGATGACTTGTTATTGGGCCAAAGCCCATGTGTACTAAATTCTTACAAGATTGTGATAATTTTCATCATACAGGTGAGTGTTTTAAAATCTTCCTATGAATAATGCACGTTGATATTGGCCATTGTTGAGATATGATGGAAAATTCGTAAGAAGATTCTAAAACACTCACTTGTGTGATAAAAATTATTACAAACAAAAAATTGAATTTCATTTTCATGTTTGACTACACTTTCTTAACTATTGTAAATGATGTAAATTCATTATTTACTAACTCTGCTATTTATAAGGGAAGACTTGTTAAGAAATCTAATTAAATTTTTTATTACTTATTATTTTAGAATAATTTTTTAAACAATACTTGCAAAATTACAATAAATGAACTAGAGTTAAACAATTTCAAATTAAACACATGTTTCTTTTAGTAAAACTTTCATTTTTTAGTTTACTATTTTAGACTAAAACCATTTATCATTTTTTAAATAATGCTAAGAAATACTACTAAAGTCAAAGGTATTTATTGTTAAAATACATATCACACTGTAACAAAACTCTACTTCTTTGAGAAAAGTTTAAAATAGTATTCTGAATTTAATATACATATCAAAGCTTTTTACTATTAAAATGCATATCACATTATAACAAAACTCTACTTCTTTGAAAACTGTTTAAATAATATTCTGAATTTAATTGCTCTTAAAATGCATATCACATTATAACAAAACTCTACTTCTTTGAAAAATGTTTAAATAATATTCTGAATTTAATTGCTCTTAAAATGCATATCACAAAAAGTTGGGTAGTGTACATTCAACCAATCGCATGATGCCATTTAATTTTAACATATTTAATTATTTATTAAATATTACAATTATTTGTTGTTTTCAAAACATTTTACACAGGAGGTAACATTACTCAACTTTTTGAGTTGGGTAGATAAGAATTCACCAAAGTTTAAATAATATTCTTGCGTGCAAAATATTTCCATAAACTGCTCATGATATAGAAAACCACAAAACCGAACCAAATCTGCAAACTGAAACTACAAAAAATTGCATTTGGTTCGGATGTGTTTGGATCATTTTTTAATAAACTGCACGGTTAGATTCGATTTGAGGTTTGTATTCTACAAGCCGAACCAAACTGCATTATGTTACAACCCCCAAACTTCACTTAACATATATCCAACCCAAATTCAAACTTATTTTGTCTTAGCCTAAGTGATTTTCTCTTCCTCACACTTAAGGTTTCAGTCTAGGTCTTCTCAAATCTCTCGTAGCAGTATTGCGCCTTCTTCACATCTTCTTTTTCAAGTACATATCACCTCTTCTTTTCTGGTCTTTCATCTTTTAAATTTTTTCTTTTTCATCTTATTATTTTTATTCTACTGTTCTTTTTTTCAATTGAATTTTTAAATTCCGTAAAAACAGGTCGCATTGAATATTTGTTGCATACAATGTATTTTTAATATTATGTATAAATAATGTAACCATTTTTGAAAAAAAAAATAATTTTAATCTAACCCCTCAGTTTAAAACAAAACCGAGGGGTTAGAGTTTTTTTTAAATGGTTACTTTGTTTACCCAAATTATAAAAAATACAATGTATGCAACAAATCTTCGCAGAATATCAAGATTATTTATCCATAATATAAAAAATGCAACATGTCCATGTCCCATACATGATGGTAGAGATCCGCCTTGAATGTCAAACATGCATTCACCAAGATTGATCGTTGATGCTATGATTATCACTGCTTTCGCTAGCGTATATAATTTTCATGCTCAGAATTCATCCAACTTCAGTAAAGACTTTTAGGAATAAATCACAGTTGCTCAAAACTTTAAACACCACCACCACCATTGTTTGGGATGGATTGCAAAAGTTGAAAAAAAAAATTTCAAGGTAGAAGAACATTTTTTTTCAGTTTTGTAATCCATACTAAAAAAATGATGCATTTGACGGCGGGGCAGCTACAAATAAAATAGTATTAGGGTAAAATCTGTTAAGCGAGTGTTTTGTAGTGAAATCTGATTATTTTATCTCTCGGTTTATCAAAGAAACCGAAGGGTTAAATCATATACTTTATAGTTGTTAACAAATAAACACAGAGTGCATTAGTTGGAATTCGAAGCATGTCATGAATGGTTATCACTTCGGTGTTTATAAAAACCGAGGTAAATTATTTTTTTAAGATATATATATATATATATATATATATATATATATATATATATATATATATATATATATATATCGTCTTGGAATAAAACCTTGATTTTTTTTCTGAATGACGTAAAAGCTTCATCATGAAAAATGTAATTTGTTGTAGTGATTTTTGTCCACAGACATGGTTGTCCAATAAAATACAAGAACAATATTATCAATGCACATTGTCTATGATAAGTGACATGAACATCATCACCAATAGAATTAACAGTGGCTGCCAATTGGTCGTTGTAATTAATCTTTAGGAATTAAAACCGTGCATGTGCTCCTCATGTACTTGCAATCTCCTCTTAGGCCTTACCCAGATCAACCATTACATGTGTAACTATTAGGCCTAATACATCAAAATCTGAATTGGAGTGTGATCCAACTATCTTCCTGTGATTGGAAGATGTAGGATGCACAATACATCACCTAGAGTGATACCAAATCCAACAATCTCACTAATGAGAAGATAAAACGAAGATGTTTCAGAGTGTCATCTCTCAATAAAGGAAGACAAAATACCTTAGTCAATAAAACCAAACCATCCCTACAAACACCCTCCAATCTAGATTTACTAATACATCCTGATACCATGGTTGAATCTGGTTGTTGCAGATGTGTCATCTTCCTACCGTGATTAATACACTTTAGTGTCTCTCGATATTGTAAAAAATTAATGCATTAACGTTAGGTGATTGATTTCAATAAATATATTTTAAATAAAATGTTCAAAATTATAAGTAAATATTTGTTTTACTTCTTTATCCCATACGTGAGCAGCGACATGACCTGCATATAGTGGAAATAGTGACATGTCCTTTGGACCTCCAAGAAATCCCTTAAGTGTGGCAGGAGCATGTCTGACGGAGCAGATGCAAAAACTCGGGGGTCTTCCATGTGACGACTGTAAATGAGGAGTTTTAGATTATTGCCCTACTTCACATTGTGTATTTTTAATCCTCGAGGATTTTTCTTTCTCTCTGCATAATAAAGCATGTTCGAAAAATGGACCATTTATGTACCTCGATTGTTCATCAACAATTTTTCTATGATCACATAAGCCAATCCATGATACAATATTACTAAACATATAAAAAAATTTAAAACTCAACACAAAGATATTGTATAATCTCAAAAGATTGAGATATATGAATATATCTTGTGTTGTAATAACAATATATGGACGGGTCTTCGGATAGTGTCATCTGGACGATTTCTGTTAGAGTTTGACCTAACTCACCTTACAAAACCGGTTGGTAAGGTGAGGAGTGTCACTCTATTTAAACTCTTTCAATGCTCTATCTCCAATCAATGTGGGACTTTAAGATCTTTCTAATAATTTCAAACCACTATTCGTAGCAGGAAAATATCTAACCCCAAATATAAAAAAATAAAAAGTCAAACAATCAACATCTACTAAAATTATAAATGGCATGTACATTAATTCCAAACTAGAAAGAAAATGAATGTATCCTACTTATCAAATGGGAGGAATATAAAGCGATTAAAATTACGAAGTGTTCTTCAAATATCACAATCCGATGCAAGAAATATCAGAAATTGATCAATGAAGTTAGTTAGAATGTAAGAGCAGGAATTGAGAGACTTTGGATAAATGATGATATTGTTCACACAAAGATTAAGACTTAGTATATTTTCTCTTTTTCCCAAAACTATTGAATGGGAAGAAAAAGTGGAGTTCTGTTATATTAAAGACGCGTCCAGATAACACTATCCAAATGGTTTGTTCGGAGAACTCTATCTAAACTCACTCATTTGAATATTTGGTGCATTTTATATTAAAATATAAAAATTGTTAGAGAAATATTATTCATAGTTATTTAGGCGTCTTCGGTCACTTTTTAGATATAAAATGACATAGATTTTATAGTGTAGGATATACATATTTACCCCTCCATGCATATCATAAACCTATGACATCAATTAACAATCACATTTTAAGTCCGTAGACGAAATAATAATAAACCATTAAAAACTCAAACACGCGACCGTAAATATCAAGAGTTTAAATCTTGATAATGACGTTCAACTTAGTAATATTCAGTTGAACTAAGATCCGCGAACATTTACAATCACATTTTAAAAGTTTAAAAATAGAAATTTTAGATGCCAAAAGTTACACATGTTCAATTTGGAGCAATCAAGTATTTCATATATAATCTCAAATTTCCCTACATTGTAACAATAATTGATTTACAATACATGATAGAAATGACATATCCTTTTAAACCAAAACTTTTAAAACTTGCCTTTACAACATAAACATATACAATATTCTATGCTCTATCTATCTCAAAATTCTGCAAAACCAAATCAGTGGACATTCTATCGAGCTTCTAACAATGAGATTGAAGCTTCATTTATCGAACACCCCTTTGAAGTAGATCCTGTGCTATTTGTATAATCTCTTCCATCGTAGAACCCGGGTTCACATGGTTTCGGGAGTAACTTTTCACCCTTTAACATAAAAATCACAGATGACATGTTAGGCCTATTTTCCGGTTTCCGTTGTACACACAATAGTCCCACATGAATAAATCTTAATATTTCTGAACTTATGGCCTCATCATATAATGTGTCAGCCATTAGCTCCTCTGGCCTTTCTTCAATCCATAGTCTCCATGCCTAAAATCACATCAAAGTTATATAATAAGATTAAGCTCAAGCCATACCGCGTGTCACAAGATAGAGAAACATATACACTTCAAAACTTACATGACCAAGAAGGTTTAGATGATGTTGAGGGTCACAAAACCCGCGATTCTTCCTACCACTAATTATCTCAAGCACAACGACTCCAAAGCTAAAAACATCCGACTTTGTTGAGAAATATCCATGCACTGCATATTCTGGAGGCATATATCCGCTGCAAAAAAAAAACATTGAAGATATTAAATGGGGTTGTGACATGGAAGAACTAAAATTAGGATGATAAACAAGCCGAACTTACTATGTTCCCATCACTCTATTTGTGTTAGCCTCGGCATGGTCTCCCATAAATGATCTGGCTAAACCAAAATCGGATATCTTTGGGATCATATCAATATCAAGAAGAATATTGCTTGTCTTGAGATCTCTATGTATGATTCTTAACGTAGAATCTTGGTGGAGGTACAACAACCCCCGAGCAATCCCATCGATAATTTCCAAGCGCTTTCTCCAATCTAGTAACTTACTTCGCGATGTATCTAACAGATGACACATTCTTAAGTTAGCATGAGAACTACATTATGGCAAGAGTAAAACCAAGATCAATAAGTTTGGTTGGTGTGAAAGTTTATACCAAAAATAAAGTAATCCAAGCTTCTGTTGGGCATGAATTCATAGATCAACAATTTTTCATCTTGATGAATAGAACAACCAAGAAGTTTTACAAGATTACGGTGTTGAAGTGTTGCCATTAACTTCACTTCATTCTTGAACTCCTTAGTTCCTTGTCCTGATGTTTCCGCAAGCCTCTTAACAGCAATCTCTTGTCCATCTGCCAATACGCCCTAGTAAAAATCTCGAAAATTTTAGTATCTTCACTACTTTTGTAAATTAAGGTAAGAAATTAACTCGGTATCGTAGTGACCTAGACTTTACCTTGTATACCGGTCCAAAGCCACCTTCTCCTAACTTGTTTTGGTAAGAGAAGTTATCCGTGACATTAATGATGGTTGAAAAATCAAAGACTGTTGGAAAATCATCCTCTTTCTTCTCCTTCTTGTGGTTCCATGGAATCAACTTTTTTATACACCCTGATATATTGTAATATACATTATAATATAGTAGTATTATATCATGAAATTTAATTATCATAGATTTTTTTACTTACCAAGCTTCTTCCTAAATGTTGATGTCACCAATAGAAGAACTGTAAGTCCTATGATGAATGCCATAACCCCTAAGAAAATCGCAGCAAGCTTCGTACCTAAGTTCATCTTATTCTTTGTATGATCTGATAAGCGTTGAAGAAAAAGCCGGTCAACAAGCAGTTACAAGGTTGATAAAAAAAATAAAAGAAGATAAGGCTAATCACATAAAATTACCTAGTTCAGAAAATGCGAGTCGTATGTAAATATCTTGTCCTCGATCTAAGTGTTTTCTCATGTCGACAATACTATGAAACCAAAGTAAGCAGCCACTTCCACCATTTCTGATATCTAAATTTGCGTATGCAACGCAAGAACAGTTTTTCAAACACACTGTCTTACATTCGTCAAGGCTCAAGCTTCTGTTAAACCACGACGATGAAGTGTCAGGCAGTTTCATGTTTGTGTACTTCAAAAATCCATCTCCGTTGAGACAATTCAGTTTCGTTCTCCTTACACACCCGCCAGACCAATCGGACGAGTCCCATTTCGCTTGAAATTTCGGTGTAAAACCATCCAAGCATTCACACATTTGGATGTCATTAATATTGCAGTTAGAGTTGATACCACACAAGGCATAATCATCACACTGGTCTACAGGACGAGTAACTGTCGCCTTCCAAACCTGTGACTCATCAGACCATATAAAGCGCTGCGAAGTTCCATATGGATCTAACACCGTTCTAGAAATAATCGAACGGTTCAAAGTTTCATATCGATAAGAGACTTCCTTGTCGTCGAACACAAAAAAGAGATTATAGATTCTATGCATTGGCCACGAAATTCCAGTGAAAAGAAAACCATTCCATGAGCCTGATCTATAGAGTAAACTTCCTCCCTTTGCAGTAACCAGCTGTGGAAAACCACGCGTATCTATCTGATACGAAAACTCACCGTCCGAAGGATCATCAGGACTTTTCCATGATCTGATATATCTATACGGACCGGTAACTAAATTACTCTTCAGCTTCATTCCCGCAAGGAAAGTGTTACCGGGATAATCAAAACTCTCCCAAACGAAATCCTTATTCTTAACGCTGCTGTTCGCGTCTTTCACAATAAGGTTTCCTGAATCCAACAACTGCACAACAGCTCGTTTCACCACAATTCTCGATAAATTTGAAGACCAGACAACGCCTTTCGGGCCATCAAGAATAACAAGACTTCCCTGATCATTGAGTTTCAGCAATCCTGTTGAGTTTTGTACAGGTGTATTTCTATTGGCAACCCACACAATAGCCCTAGGTGATATGCTTTTGTACCATATACCGAAGTATTGGCGTTGCGGATCTCCAAAATTAAAAAAGCCTGCTTCAAAGGTTCCTGCTGCAGAAACAAGTGTGTCACTGTATTGGATAAACTGATTTTGAGCAATAGTAGTAAAGGTGTTTTGTTTAGAGAAAGTTGGCATAATGGAGCAAAAGAAGAAAGTACACACCATTAGCATTAGCACCTTATGGTTGTTCTTCATTGTGCTTGTGATGTTATGTTCTCATCATTTGCATTTTTATCAAATTTCTGAATTCAATTGACATGGCTTTGTCCAAGTCTTTCGGTATGCACCAAATTCAAAACAAAGTCGTCAAGTTTGTTTTGTGGACTTCTGGTGTATGGTTGGTATGTTGACCAAATGTTTAATAACTCACTAATTTTCAACATTTAGGGAATAATTTTGGCAATTGTTTTCACACTTACGGTAGGTTAGACGCGGTATATGTGTTGTAATACTGATTGTAGTCGTTCACTCAATATAATATGGCCTGCAAAGTGGTTGCGTAAAATCTTTCATGATTTCAGTCGGTACAATTTCAGTCGATACAGGTGTTAGGATACTGATTGGGCTACTTGTGTGGTTGAAAATGAAGCAGGTGAGGTAGAAGTTGAAGTCTATTTCAACATTAAAGTCTAATTGAGTGAAGACTTTATTGTTATATAGTTGCTTGTGAAATGGGTTACTCCAACAGATACATCAACGGTGGCTTAATCATTCTGGACGAAATTTCTAAGAAGGGTGTGCATTGTTGTATAAAGACCACAAAAGTTATGATGATCATGATTGAATTTGATACGTGGTGTGTAAAATCAATGGATTCTCAAACAATACAAATATAAATGCTTAGCATGACTGTAAATATAATCATGGTATAAATTTAATGGTTGTGCAATAAAATTTAAAATTATTTTTCACAAATATTTAATGGGTGATCATTAATTTGTTAACATGTTTTAAATAAATGTTATATATAGTTTAAAAGTTTTAAGGTGATGTGTGAATTGATTCTACAACAACATTTGATAAGAAATCATAAAATAGTTACATATATAAGTCCACTTTATAACCAGTATTAAAAAATAAATACATATATTTGAATTTATTAGACGTCAATACAAAATTGTCCTTGGTAACTACTACTGAGAGGATGCAGGAATGGACGGTTAATCTACCGCTATTTTTGAGAACGTGGTCAAATGACCCCTTCTTTATCGTTAAGAAATGAGGACACATCATTTCTCCATTTTCTATATTGGACAGTCATTCTTACAGGGAGCGACATGTTCAATAATAACACTACAGGAAAAAAGGCCTCCTGCCACGCCCAGAAAACCGAGGCTATATGCAAAATAACCGTGGCGTAACGCTTACGCCACGGTTTGGCCACGGAAATCCAACTGTGGAGTATACGGCCGTGGCCTAAAGTAAAGTCCACGGTTTTTTGGTATAGACCACGCCTTTTTTATAACCGTGGCATTTTTAGGCCACGGTTTAGGTAGCTTGATTAAGGCCGCGGTTTGATCTTGCCATGACTTAAAAACTGTGGCTTTATGGTAAAGCCACGGTTTCATTTTAACGTTTACGACACAGTATTGGTTCAGGATATAGCCACGGTTTGGTTATGACCACCTATTTAAAATCGTTGTTATATGTTATGCATTTTAAACCATTTATTTGCCACGGTTTATTTCATGTTATGCATTATAAACCATTTATCTGCCACGGTTTATTTCTGTATCATTACATAAATATATATATATATATATATATATATATATATATATATATATATATATATATATATATATATGTATATATATATGTATATATATATACTTATATTTATATATATATATATTTATATTTATATATATTTATATATATTTATATATATTTATATATATATATATATATATATATATATATATATATATATATATAAATATATATGTATAAATATATATATCAATATTAAATTAACAATAAAATTAACATTAATAGTAGTTCATCCACTAATAATAGTTGGATACTAAGTTTTTCATCCCAAATTCAAAATCAAAACAACCATATTAAGTTGATCCATGATCCCTACACTATTTAAGTTGTACCACCACAAGTTTCTCTCAAAATGGAGTCATCCCAAAATAACCAAAAAAAGTTCTAAAAATTGGGCTAGATAACATAAAACAACTATTCTTCTTGATCTTCTCCTTGCTCTTCTTCCACATCTTCTGAACAACCACCTTCTTCAACATCTTCAGCATAACCTCCTTCCACATCTTCATGATCATCACAAGCTTCTTCCATATCTTCATCACAATCTGCTTCCTCTCCACCCTACAATAAACATAACATCTATTTCAGAATCGAATCAAAAGAGAATCATGAATCAAAAGACAGTTTTAGGCCATCACCACCAGAATCATGCATACACCTATTTCAGAATCGTTTCCCTATTTCATACACATATTTCAGAATCAAATCAATGGAAATATAGAATTCTTACAAACTGAAATAAAACAGAAGAACTCACTTAAGAATTATCTCTATCAATCAATGGAAATATAGAATTCTTACAAACTGAAATAAAATAATCAATTAAACAAGTTGGTCCATCAAGGCGCAAGGGCTTGAATTCAGTAAGTATATCCTAAGTTAGAACCCACTTTTACTCCATTTCATTTGGTCATTTTTATTCTAGTTAAGCCAAATGTAATAGTTTAAATATGAGTTCTATTCTTATCTTTACTTCTATATAGTTAAGAGATATGATTTGCTAAACAAGCAAGTACAGATCTTAATAGATTCTCCAAAAATGCACTCCAAAGACCTACTTTGTCATTGTCACCCTACTTTGTTAGACCTATAAAATAAAGCACAGAAACAACATTTCGAGTAAACACTTAATGTGATCCCTGCACTTGTTCATCCATGATAACCATACAATTTCAGAAATTCAGTGATAATTCAGTTTCTTAATGTGATCCCTATACAGTTTCTAATTCTTGATAATTGATCAGTTTCTAATTCAGTGCCCTATACACTTTCAGAAAACACTTGCCATCAAATAAGTGCCCTATACAGTTTCTAATTCAGTGCCCTATGCACTTGTTCATCCATGATAACCATGCAATTTCAGAAAACACCTGATAATTCAGTTCCCTAAACAGTGCCATATGCTGCAATTTTTGTAGTTTAGAGTATACCTGTTCGCAATGCGGAATATGAGTTGATGCAGACGAATGTGGATCAGCAGGAGCAGCAGTAGAACTAATGGAACAGCCCATAGCACTTGCCATCAAATTAGAGATCTCGTCGTCGCTCATATGTGGGTTTTGTTGCTTCATCATTGTCTTAAATAGCGCCTTCATACCATCCATCTCCCTCTTCATGCCAGCCACTTCATCATTATGTTGCCTTTTAATAACCAGAATTTCTTCTTTTCTTTTAAGCATGGTAGGTGTTATTGTTCTTCCATAGCAACGAACTCGTCCAGATTTTTCTTTCCCAAACAAGGAGTTAAATGTCTCAGATTCAGTTGAATTCTGAACTGATTCTTGAAGCTTAGACTAATTAAAAAATATTCACATTAGAAAATATTCACATTATAAAAATAAATGATTAAAGGCAAATGTTGATTAAAGGCATAATCTGCCTGGCTTACAATTACACTTGAAGTTTCCTCATCCGGCTGTTTTCCTTTTCGACTTTGTCGAGTCTCAATGAACATCTCTGCCTGGCTAACTTCCTTTCCGTCCTCTTTCTTAGCACGCTACATTGGTTGATAATAAACACATCAAAAAATGAATCACTCAACCAATACATAATTGTAAATTGAAGGATGTATGAACACCCTACCAGTTTTGCACGAATCCTCGCAAAGTTTGTTGGGCCCATCCGATGCATATACTTTTGCTTAACTCTGTTCACAGCATTGATTTTGCTAATTTTCTACATTCAGAAACAGCAAAATTAGGGACAGCAAATGTTAAATTACAGAATTAAATATTAGGGACAGCATTGATCAATTGCTAATTGTTATCTTACTTGGATGTTATTGTTCTTCCAATAGGATATCAATTGCTTGAAATGAACTTCAGGTACGGTCTGGGGACGATGCTTCAATCTTTCACTCATAGTAGTGTACTTTAAAAAACAACTCTTTTTGAGATCTTTCTTGAAACGCCTCCAAGCATCATTAATGCGAGAGAAAACCGCTCTACGTCCATTTTCAGGGATAATGAATTTATCCTACAACAAAAAAGGAAATTAGTGACAAGTAAATAAGGAACACAACTTATGTTTAGATTCATACAGTGACAAATTCCCACTTACAGTGACAAATTCCCATATACGGTCCTTGTTTGCTTTCTTCAAAGCTTTGAAGTTAGTAAAAACTAAGGGACACAAGTCTGAATTCCTTGCGACAGTGCCAAGGAAACAACTCAAATCTGTCACGGTTCGATCATTGGGTCCAATAGGTTCTCCATCATCGTCTAAGACCACCTCTTCACGATCCGCACTCTTTCTAGCATGGATTTTCAAACATTTAGTTGGTCCACGTGTCCTTTTCTTACTTGCCCCTGTGTTAGATAAAATATAATTAGCATGGGATATAAATTTGAATGAAACAATAATAAAGAATAATGCATGACACGAAGCTTAGTACGTACCTTCAGTTTGTTTACTTCCATTTTGCTGAGTGTTTTCCTCTTCACCCATCATATTTTCTTCTTCCTCAAGATTCTCACATTCATCTTCTTCACTATTTTCCCCATTTTCTTTGAGGAATTCTTCAATGGATGTCGATTTACACATTGGGCTTCGTTTTGTCTTCTTCAAGCCACTTCCTTGCCCTGTCCCGGAATTTCCATCGACTTCTATCATTGCCCTTTTCATACGATTCTGGTTTGACCTTGAATCAGCAGTGTCAGCCACCCGTTTCTCCTTAGGTTGCTGCTTTGCAGTTGAAGTATTCTGCTTTGCACTTGAAGGAAGTTGCTGAGACGCAATTGAAGGACGTTTCTGATTCGCACTCGAAGCTTGTTGCTTAGCACTTGAAACTTGTTTAGCACTTGAAACTTGTTGCTGCTTGCTTGAAACTTGTTTAGCACTTGAAACTTGTTGTTGCTTTGCACTTCCTTGTGGCTGCTTTGCACTTGCACTTGAAGGATTCTGCTTATCATTTCCTTGCTGCTGCCTGGTCCTTGAATCAACAATTTCAGGCCCTGTTTTTTTAGCAAGTTGCTGCCTGGTCCTTGAAGCAATTTCAGGCCCTGTTTTGGGATTCACTTGCTGCATGGTCCTTGAAGCAATTTCAGGCCCTGTTTTGGGATTCACTTGCTGCATGGTCCTTGAATCAGTACATTCAGCCCCTACTTTTCTGGGAGTTGTCTGCCTTGTCCTCATTTTGGTTGGATAAAACACATTGGCCGAACTATCAATCTTTGAAGCAGCAGTTTCAAACTTAGATAAGTTGAATAGTTCCCTAGATGCAGGCACAAAAGGAGGTCGGATGCCCACTTTACTAGTTCCTTCACGGTTATTATTATTTACCATCTCGCATTTGATATCATACTTCTTAGCCAATTCAGCACTAGATCTAAATAGAGGCAACCGAAAATTGGCGATAACTTGTTCACCCTTTTGTGCGGCAGCCGTCTTCTTTTGCAAGTTTGAAACCTTCTTCATTTTCTGTTAACATGGAAAATATTAAAAGAAACAAAGTTTAACCAATCAGCACTAATTTGCAATATTCAAACGGTTAACAATAACTCACAAATTACTGGACATGAAGATAAATTACATATGATTCAAAACATAGTGGATTTACAAAAACAGAAATGAAATAGATTCAACACATAGTGGATTTACAAAAACAGAAATGAAATAGATTCAACACATCCAATCAGTTACATCAGAAATTCTAATGATATTGTCATTCTCCTAATGAAAACAGCTCATAAAACCAATACATGAAAAGTTCAAATGGAAAATAAAAAAGAAATGTATTACACCAGAAATGAAATAGATTGACATTAGTCCATGAAATCAAATAGGGTATCATCATAATCAAAATCCTCTTCATCACTTTCAGCTTCATTCATTTCATAAGGTGTTTCAGCTATTGTTGCAGGTATGTCTTCCCTAACCCAATTTAATTCACCATCACCATCACTATTTTCTCCACTTTCAGCTTGTAAGTTTGACGGGTCAGCAATGTTAAAGAAATCTCGTGGAACTGTTTGCAGAGCATAATGCCGGTTTGGATCAAAAGGGTCTTGGACATAGTAACATTGATGAACTTGAGAAGGTAGCACAAATGGATCATTCTGATAAATTTTCTTATTGAAACGCACACAAGTAAGTCCGTATTTGTCTTTTTCAACCTCAAACCAATCGCACTTAAACAATACAAAGTTGAAATTTCCATAGTAGTATAACTCAATTATATCAACAATGGTTCCATAATATGTGATGGGTTCTGTCCTAGGATTTCCATCCTTGGAGCTAGCGAAACTTGAAGTTAGTGAAACTAAAGTTACGCCAGAATTTTGAGTTTTGCGATTTGTATCTCGTTTCCTAGTATGGAACCTATATCCATTAATGACATAACCTGGATACCTCTTTGCAACAAAATTAGGACCTCTAGAAAGTTTTTCAAGTTGTAATGGCACATCATCATTCTGGGCACGAGTTTTAAACCATTCACTAAATTCTTTACTTTGAGTTTTGGCCTTGGTCCACTTCCTTTTGTTAGTGTTTGAATTAACACTTTGATCATGCTCACTACAAAAGTCAACAAATTATATGTTAACATATCTCTAATCTTAGGATTAGTAGATAAATACATAGGAGGACAAATAGTTATTGTACTACCTGATGTAAATTTGAACTTCATTGCAATTGAATAAGATGTATCGATGGGCATCATCCTTTGATTTCACATCAAGATGAAAGGGTTTGCCTGCCCCCCCTAAAGGACGACCGGCAGTTGTAAAGTAATCATCTGGATCTGTTTCAAGTGAATCGGTAACATCATAATTCCGACTCTTCCTATTAAACCTTGTATCTACATTGCTATGCAAATACCTTGAGCAAAATGTTATAGCTTCTTCAGCCAGATACCCCTTGGCAATAGAACCTTCAGGATAAGCTCTATTGCGGACATAGTTCTTAAGTTTACACAAGTATCTTTCGGTGGGATACATCCATCGAAATTGAACAGGACCACCCAATCTAACTTCATTTACAAGGTGAATAGGCAAGTGAACCATTATGTCAAAGAAACTTGGAGGAAATATCATCTCCAACTGACAAAGTATCTCGGCAATCTCATTTTCTAGGTAATCTAAATCTTCCACTTGTATAACTTTCTGACATAGAGAGCGGAAAAAGGAACCAAGACGAATTAGTGGGGTTGCCACCTCCTTGGGCATTGTGCTTCTTACTGCGATTTGCAACAAATAGTGTAACATGAAATGCGCATCATGGCTCTTGTAACCAGATATTTTTTTGTCACCAACTTGTACACATTTTGAAATATTTGATGCAGTCCCATCTGGTAACTTGGCAGCCTTTATAACTCCACAAAAAATTGACTTCTCGTGCGGAGTCATTGAGAAACACGCTTTTGCAAACTCTGAACGTCCTCCACCAATCTCCCTTGGATGAAGTTTTTCTCTAATTCCCATTTCTTGCAAATCATAACGGGCTTTAATATGATCTTTTGTCTTCCCCATGATGTCCAAAAGAGTTCCAACAATACTATCAAATATGTTTTTTTCAATGTGCATTACATCTAAGTTATGGCGCAATGTATTTTGAGCCCAGTAAGGCAACTCAAAAAAAATTGACCTCTTCTTCCACGGGCCATCAACTTTCTTCTTTTTCTTCCCAAATTCATTACTGAAATCTTTTAAGAGTTCAAGAATTTCAGCCCCGTTTAACATGATGGTGCAGTTCTATGTTCTTCTTCTCCGTTAAATGATTTGACATCGTCTCTCCAAGAATGAGTTCTTGGTAAAAAGGTACGGTGGTCCATATAACACATCTTATGACTGTGTTTGAGGTATAACGAATTGGTGTTAGATTTACAACAAGCACACGCCAATTTTCCTTTGGTGCTCCATCCCGACAACATAGCATAAGCAGGGTAGTCACTAATTGTCCACAGAAGAGCTGCACGCATTTGAAAATTTTGATTCATTGAAGAATCATATGTCTCTATGCCGGATTCCCATAACTCCTTTAGCTCCTCTATCAGTGGTTGGAGGTAAACATCGATATCGTTGCCTGGAGATTTTGGTCCAGGAATCAACAATGACAACATTGTATATTCAGGTTTCATGGACAGCCAAGGTGGTGTGTTGTATACCATCATCAAGACAGGCCATGTACTATGAGATAAGCTCATGGTCCTAAATGGATTAAACCCATCACTCGTTAAGCCAAGTCTTACATTGCGGGACTCACTAGAAAAATCTGGATGGAGCTCATCAAAGTCCTTCCACGCTTTACCGTCAGCAGGATGCCTCAATTTTCCATCCTTTGAGCGCTCTTCTTCATGCCATCTCATTGACTCAGCTGTCTTTGAACACATGAACAACCTTTATAGTCTAGGAATCAACGGAAAGTGCCTCAAAACTTTTGCAGGAACTCTACAGTCATTTTTGGGTTGCTTAGACTCGCATCCTTCAGTTGCAGCATTTTGTTTCCACCGTGAAGCTTCACAAATAGTGCAAGAATTGTCCTTTTCATGCTCCTTCCAAAATAGCATGCAATCATTTGGGCATGCATCTATCTTCTTATAATCAAGGCCTAAACCACTTATCATGGCTTTTGTCTTGTAAAATGATTCCGGAATGTTCAAATCAGGCATTGCTTCTTTCAATAATTCTAATAGGGCAGTGAATGACGTATTGCTCCAGCCGTGGAGACATTTCAACAAGTAGAGTCGAATCGTGAATGATAACGAAGAGAAGTCTTTGCATCCAGGGTACAGTTCTTGTTCCGCCTCTTTAATCAAACTGTAAAACGTTCTAGCCTCGTCATTGGGACCTTCATCAACTCCGTGTGCTTCTGCCCTATCTCCATATATGTCATGCAATAAGCCAGGAATGTCATCATGTGATCCATCTTGATCTTCCATCCCATCACCAATTTCCATAGACCTTTGTAGGTTCTCCCCATGGTGCACCCAAACGTCATAACCGTCTAGAAAACCTTTGGCTATTAGGTGATCCCTAATAATATCCCTGGTTTTCCAATATATATTTTTACACTTAGCACAAGGGCATAGAAGTTCACCTCCTTGAGGACTTCCTTTAGTGAAGGCAAAGTCTAAAAATCGAGTAACACCGTTGATGTACTCTTGACTAAACCACGGTAATTTAGTCCACTCTTTGTCCATCGCTTGATAATCTATATATTTGAAACACAACACATAACACATTCAAAACACATAACACATTCAAAACTGAATTCATATAAAAAAATGCACTAACAGTACCAAAACATGTGCTGAGCAACCAAAAAATTACTGGGACAGAATTATTGTATATAAATGGAATTACTGGGACAAAATCTTTGCAAGAATTATTGTATATACATTATATACCTAATATACAACTAATTAGGTAAGAAAAGCACTAACATGATTACTGATTTATAAAATTCATTTTTAGACGGCAACGGAATTATATAATCATATACATATGAATCAAAACATTCCATGATATATACTACCACGTATTAAAATTTATATGGTGAAGCCTAAAAGAACACAAATTGTTACCTTAAAACAGAGAAATGGAGTCACACACAAATAAAATGCAGTTGTCGCTTTCCTTCGTCTCCTTTGAGGGAATTGAGCTGTATCAATAACAAAAAGAAATCAATAACCACACTGCAGCTATGCTATGCAACTTAATAATACACAAAATTAGATTTATAAAATTCATAACAGAGTCACACAAATTCATAACAGATTTATAAAATCAATAGCCCTGTGTTTGAAACAAACAAATGCTGCCTTTTAAGTAACCTTCAGTAGCAGTTACACACAAATACCAGAAGGAAGATTTCATGTTTTTTATAATATTTTCTTTCTCTTTCTGCTACATTTACTAAATATGCATAAGAAACTTCCACAGCTTCATGATTTTTAGTTTACATACTGATAGAAACTTAAAGTATGTAAACTGAATGGCTACTTAAGAGCAAGAAGTGTACATACAATAGCACAGACTATATATATATATCAGATACCGAAACTTAAAGTAGACATTTCAATAATTGAATTATTCTACGCCAAATAAAAACAACAACTAATTACAACATAAGCAACACTTCCTTACGAGATGCACAAACATTAATAGGACCCAATATAAGTTGATGCAAGAAAATTTAAGAAACAAACTACTAAGTAGTAGCATGAACAGCAGCCACAATAGTAGTGGCACATCAGTTCATCAAATCAAGTCACTAAAACATACAATCAGTTTTAACATTGAATCCTAAAGTTATATATGTATTGTGGATTGACAGTAGTTACTAGTTAGTCCCAAATCCCAAGCCAAGAATCAGTTATATCATTCTAGCAAGATTAGTTTTGCCAAAAAATCACTTTTCTACTTAAAGGTCATCAAACACAAATCATTCCGCTACAAAGTACATGTCAAAATCAACTCTAGCAAGATCTAATCCAACACAGAGGAAAGCAGCAGCAAACACAAATCTAAGTGAGCTCAGAAACAAGTTAGAACACTGACCTTAGTGCCAAAAGGACCTTCTGGATGATCTGTTTCAAGAATATTCCTCCCCTAAACAAACAAACAAAAAATACATAATTACAAACTTCCTTCAAATGAATAATCTATAGTATATTGCAGCATAATAGAGTTTCAGAGTAAAATTCATAAATTATCATACACATACACATATCATAATAACAAGAATTTCTTCTAATAATCACAAGAAATTCAATTCAATTCATGATATTAAGCATAACTAGCAATTTGATTTCGTCCCAAACAGAAAATCAATTTTAGATTTAACAATACTAACAGTCAAATAACGGAAATATCAGTTATAACTTGAATCTAACATACTTTCTCAACCTAAAATCCAGATCAGTTTTCAACCCTAACAAAATCTAACCTAAATCACCATAACAAAATCTAACATAAACTCAGTGCCTCTCTCAGTTTCAAATCACCATAACAAAATCTAACATAAATAACAACAACAGATATAACAATGCAGAGATTAGGTCAAAATGAAGCCCTCAGTAGATTAGGTCAAAACAAAACATGCATCAAATCACACTATCCAAACATCAGTAGTAGAATTTGTTTAAACATAGATTAGGTCAAAAAGAAACCCTACCGTATTAGCCTCCAGAAGCTTTGGTACCTCACATGCAAAACAAAATATATATTAGGTCAAAAAAATCAAAGGAGACGAGGGAAGATGAGGAACACGAACAGAGAAGAGAATCGTACCCATATGAATAGAGGAAGCCTCCAGAAGCTTTGGTACCTCAACTGCAAAACAAAATATATATTAGGTCCAAACAAAATCAGAGGAGACGATAGAGAAGATGAGGAACACGAACAGAGAATCGTGACATGAAGAGAGTTAGGGTTCGTGAGATGAAGAGAGTTAGGATTCGTGAGATGAAGAGGGTTAGGGTTCGTGAGATGAAGAGGGTTAGGGTTCGTGAGATGAAGGTGAAGCAGAGATGAAGATGAAGAAACTAACCTGTAAGCGATGGAGGTGGCAGCAGCGGCGGAGCGGTGGAGCGGCGAAGCGAGATAGTTTTGGGAGATGGAGTTTTCAGAGTGTGCGTGTTTTTTGTTCATATGGCTTTGGGAGATGGAGTGTTTGTTCGTGTTCTTTCATTTTTTTTCTTTTTTTTAATTAAAAAAAATAGAAAATAAAATATTAAAAGATATAGAGGGAAACTAAAAAAAAGGAGGGAACTTTTGGAGGGGTTATTTTTGGGGTTTTGGCCACAGTTTGAACTGAAAATTATAGGCCTCGGTTTCTTAGTTGCGGCTTAAAATATCTACCGTTATACAGGCCACAGTTTTACACTCCGGATTCAAGATTTCTATAACATACGTCTACGCTTTGATAATCATGGCTAAATCATATATGTGGCCACAGTTTCTGAGCTGTGGACAATTTTAGCGTGGCCGTAGGCCAAATTTCTAGTAGTGTAAGAGAAAACACATATAGTAAATAAGCGCTTGAACTAGAAAACAGACGACAGGAAGCAATGTGGACTTAACTAAAGTCCCTTGTCTCTACCTCGCCCCTTGTGGACCCTTTTTCAGATATACTAATACACGATCCCTCAAGCTCGAGGGCTTGTAAAAGGTGAAGTGTTTTAGCTTCTCCTTCCTCATTCGGACACCCCAGAGAGGCCCTTAAATGGAGCACTTTAACAGCGCTCGAGCTGAGTTCCTCTGATGTGAAATTAGTTGATTCTCTCTACCTAAGCATTAGTTGAGCCCCCATGCGAGACTTTAGTTAAGTCCTTGACTTGAGTTAAGCCCCTCAAGTGAGACTTTAGTTGAGTCCCTCTAGAGAAACTTTAGCTGAGTTCCTCTAGAGAGATTTTAGTTGAGCCCTCCTGTCATACCCCAAAATTTGCCCTCCTCTATTCATCTTCAATGGCTCTAGGTTCAAAGGATCATTCAAGTCACTCTCTCCTTTTCGATGGTCTCAAAGCTAGGGTTTGCACTTTATCAAAGGATTTTGAATTTCTAAGGCCTCAAATGGATCTCAAGAAGCTTCAATTGAGATGAAACTAAAGAGAGCCTTTAGAGGACACCTTAAGCTTTCTAAAGAGCCAAGAATCACCTCTATGGAATTAAGATCAAGGAAGTTATGACTTGTTAAGGTTGACTAATTTTTGAGAAAATGCATGAAAGAGATATTGAGCAAAATTGAATTTTCTTTTAAGCGGGCCAATCCTTTCATGTTCTAAAACTCATTTCTAGCATGGCCCATAACCTCTAAGCCCAACTATATGATTTCCTTTTATTTATTTTATTTTATTTTATTGGATTTAATTCAATTCAATTTTAGTTAAAATAAATAAAGAAAAAATCAAAGATTGGTGTTAAGCTTATTTTATCAAATATTAAGAATACACTCATAATATTTGATTGAAGACTTGTGGCAAAAAGATCAAAAAATAGATTGGAGTTAAACTTGGAAAGATTTTATACAAAAAATCAAATCAAACTTTCTTCTAATCAAAGCATGATTTCTTTCCAATTTTCTAAACCCTAAAGTGATCCATATATATTCTAAATGATGGAGGAGGCAAGGGGGACGAAAATTATGAAAAGCTAGGGTTTGCAAAGCTACAAAAAATAAGGAAACTAGGGCAATTGGAGAAGGAAACTCGCAGCCGTTCTCAAGTCGTCCCCATCACATATTCACGTTCCTGAGGACGAAGAGGAGGAGGAGAAGTCGAGGGTCGCCCCAAAAGTGCCTGAAGATCGCATACCGTAGTTTATTTTTCTCACTCTTCTTTTGGTTTTCGTATTTCATTAGCATGCATGTTTTAATTGGAACTAATCATGTCAGCAAGTTTATAGGATGATATAAGATAGGTCTGGGCTGTCACATGCGAGATTGAACGTGAAAAGGAGGCTTATCCATTAATGGCCGTGAAGCTTTCTTCTTCTTCGAAACCCCACTTGCAGGAATTTTTACTTAAAATTGATGCCACCATTGAATTCGCAGGGTATGAAATAGGGGGGGTAGGGTTAATCTTGAGCATTTTTTTTGAGTTTTTCGCAGGGCTCAGGTGTTGGCTTGATCGGAGATGGTGGCGGAAACCGCCGCACACGGTGGGTCTGAAAAACCAGGATGGAGGCCAGAGCGTATGTGGCGTTTCCAAGGAGCGCGATTGGTCAGTCAACACTGCTACTCTGGTCTTCTCAAACTCTGATTGGATGCGCAGATAGCTAATGGGACCCACGCGCTGGTTGTTTGATTTTCTATCAATGGTGTTTACTTTCATATTTATATTTTGTGTCTCATATTACTAACAACATACAAAAGCAGTGTAATTGGCAAGGCAAAACGATCTGTAACCAAGAAGATGGGGGTTCGATCCCTTGCATCTTTGGTTTTTTTTCATTTTATCTGAATTAAGGTTCCACCGGATCCAGTGTGGTTCACACAAGGCATACATGATACTCCCTCATCTCCCAACCATAGGATCTCCTATGATTCAAATCTAACGCCCAGGAAGATGCAAGCATACCATGGACCTTTGCAAGGCTGTCACGCAGGATTATTATCCAGGTTTTTTTTGTTTATTATTTTATTAGTTTATAAACTTGTTTTATTTATATTATCTATTTTAGTTTTAGAAGTAAATTTAGGGTTTAATTAATTTAATAAATTAAGATTAGACTAATATTAGGATTTAGGATTTATCTCCCGATTATTCGATTATTTCAAACAATTTATTTAATTGGTGTTAATTATTTAAATCATAAAAACCCGAGAAATGTTATCATGTATTAGGGTTTGCCCCACCCCATTGGCCAGTGGCCAAAGTATTAGGATTAGGGTTTTCTATAGGTTTTAGCCAAACAATAATAGAATTTAATTTATTATTCGCTTCGATTAAATCAATTGATCGCGGTGGGTAGTAATTATTTAATCGTTTAAATAAATATAAATTAAAATACATTTTATTTTGCTAAATGGTTTTAACCAAATCTATTGGTTACGATGATTAGCATACCTTTTAAAACTCGTTATTATTTGTAATCGAATCTATCGATTATGAGGGATAACGATAAAAATCAATAATTAATTATTAAAACACATCAATTTGCTAACGGTGATAATCGAACCAATCGATTAGAATAATTAGCAATGCTTTTATTAATCTGTTAATTATGGTGATCAAACCTATTGATCATCGCAATTAATAGTACAAATTAAAACCAGGGTTGTACGCCCAAATCTAAAACATTCAAAACACTTCAAATCAAACTACTGATTTTCATCCTTATTCAAAACTACGATAGGCCATTCAAAAAGCCTTCAAACCATATCAAATCAATTCTAAGGCGTACAACCCTGTCCCCGAACTACGTAGACTCTGATCCTCCATAAGGAGGTACGTAGGCACTTGGCAACAAGGCGAGTCCCCTTCCTTCTAAATCTCATTTTTCCCGATTTATTTCCCTTAATTATTTAACCCTCGAAAGCATAAACCTTACCTTAATACTCTTAGCCATAAAACTGTTGACCTTAGATTCAAAGCCATAGGAAAGGGTTGAGGGTGCCTAACACCTTCCCTCGACCTGAATATAGTATCTTACCCTGATCTCTTAATTGCATAGGTTTCCTATTCGCCTTGGTAGAATAGGTGGCGACTCTAAACATTAATTTTTTAGGCAGGTTGCTACACCTCCAAGCGAGACTTTAGTTGAGTCTCTTTGGCGATACTTTAGTTAAGCCCCCTAAGCGAAACTCTAGTTGAATCCATCTAGCAAAACTTTAGTTGAACCCCCTGAGCGAGGCTTTAGTTGAGTCCTCTGCTGAAACTTTAGTTCACCCCCAAGAGATACTTTTAGTTGAGCCCCATAGACGAGACTTTAGTTGAGCCCCCAAACAAGACTTTAGTTGTCTTCGAGAGATAAAGTTTATGTTACTCCACTCTAAGACGGAAAGGATCTCCTTGTGGAAATACAACATTCCTATTGCTCTTTTTAAGGCGACAAGGATCTTCAATGGAAGTCCATCATTTGTATTGCCCTTTTAATGCAACAAGGCTCTTCCAATGGAAGTCAATCATTCATATTTCCCTTTTTAAAGCGGCAAGGATCTTCGAATGGAAGTCCATAATTCATATTGCCCTTTTTAAGGTGACAAGGATCTTCCGATGGAAGTCCAACATTCATATGATTCTTTTTAAGGTGGCAAGGATCTTTCAATGGAAGTCCAACATTCATATTGCCATTTTTAAGACGCTAAGGATCTTCCAATGGAAGTACATCATTCATATTGCCCTTTTTAAAGTGGCAATGATCTTCCAATGGAATTTCAGAATTCATAATGTCATTTTTGAGGTGGCAATGATCTCTCGATGGAAGTCTAGCATTTTTAAGGTGGCAAGGATCTTTGAATGGCGATCCATAATTCATATTGCCCTTTTTAGATGCAATATGGCCCTTCGGTTGCAGCTTTCCCTGCTTCATCAGCGCAACTCACTCATTGTTCCTCAAATGAGTTTCAAGAGCTTTCAATCAGGGCATGTGTTGTGATACTAATCGATTTCGTTATGATATGGCTCGCAAGGTGGTTACGTAAAAAAGATCACGATTTCATTTGGTATATGTGTTACGATACTGAATGGTGGTGTTATAGAGTGAATTAATCACAATTTTTTATCATAAAAACGGTAGATAACATATCAATATCGACATATTTCAATATCATTTTGTAGCAACTATTTTTTTTTTTTGCAATAACGGAAGGTTTTTTAAAAACTTGTGGGCATGGATGTGCTACTTGTCCGGTTGGAAATGAAGCAAGCAAGTGAGGTACAAATTGAAGTCTTGTTCAACTGTAAAGTCTAAATTGAGTTAGGACTTTTGTGTTACTATATGTTGTTGGTTGCATGTGAAATGGGTTATTCCGACTGAAACATCAACGGTGACTATTCATTCTAGAAGCAATTTCTCATAAGCGTGTCATTTAAAAACCACAAAGAATGATGACTATGATAACGATTGAATTGACTATTATATGATATAATTAAATTTTATTAGGCATAAGTATACAATTATTTTATATTAAATATTTTAAATTTTATAGTAGTTTGTGATGATAAACTTTTTTTATACCTAACAACTAACATTCGCATTTGACTTTGAATTTATTCTAGATCTATTATTTAAAAACTTTTTTAAATATTCAGTAAACTAAAATATTATTTTCAAACTTGGTAGTTTAGAAATGCATTAAAGATGATAATAAAAATATCAATATATTAAAAACAATATTATATATAACACATGTGCATCCGCAGGCACACACGTTTTATTTTCAAAATATAATTAAAATATTAATGAAAAACAAAATTATTTTACTAAAATAAATTATAATTTATATAAAAAACCATAAGTTTAAAATAAAAAACACAATGATTTTATCAAAATTATTTTACAGCAATAATATATTTTAATTTTTCATATATTATCTTAAATTAAAAATAATTTGAATATAAAAACATTAGATAAATAAATAATTAAAAAACAAAAGATTTATATCGTGTTTGGATTAATACATCATTTTTATTTTTATTTTATTTTAATTGTATATAAAGCATAATAATTCGTTCGTTTGTACGAATTTTGAAATGATTATCCGTGCACTTACACGGTACTAATGTGTTACCCGTGCATTCGCACGACTATTGATGTTGTACACACGCTTTTGTTTTCAAAATATAATAAAAGTGTAAAAAAGAAAAACAAAATTGTTTTATCAAAAGAGTTTATTATTTGAAAATATATATAGTTTTAAAATAAAAACAAAATTTTTTTACATCAATAATATATATATATATATATATATATATATATATATATATATATATATATATATATATATATATATATCAATTTTCCACATATTATCTCAAAATATATTTTATCTTAAATTAAAAATAATTTTAAAATAAAAATATTAGTAACATAAATAATTAAAAACAAAACATTATTATCATGTTTCGATTAATACATTAATTTTACTTTTATTTTATTTAATTGTACAAAAAATATAATAACTCGTGCGTTCGCACAGATTTTGGTATGGTTAAAGTAAAATATACTTTTATTTTATATTTGGAACATAAAAATTATAGTTTTTACATATATATATATATATATATATATATATATATATATATATATATATATATATATATATATATATATATATATATATATATATAAATATTTGGATAAATCGTATATTTATCTCGTATATAAATATTAAATTTGTTTTTATATTATTTATAAAAATGTTTATGCAATCATTTAGTTTTATAAACTAGTAGGATACCCGTGTGGCACAAATACTAGTATAGACTGTGGAATTGTCACCGGTTTGTCATGGAATTTCAAACAAATTATTAAATACCAAAATATTAATTAATAAAAAAATTGGGATGAAAGATTAATGTTTATGTTTTTATAAACAACTATCATTAAGAAAAATTATTAAACATATCTTATGTAAAAAACAATTGAGAAAAATAGAAAAAAAAATATTTATTTAGGGTTGAAACAATTGATAAAAATAGAAAAAAAAATATTTATTTAGGGTTGATAGAGTTGTAATAATAAAAGGGTTTATAAAATTTAATAAATTAGATAAATAAAATTCCAAAATTAAAATTAGTTGAAAATTAATATTATTTTTTTTGCATACAAATCTCCAAACAAAATGATCTAAAAGAATGAAGTTTAATATTTAGATTAATTCATTAATTTTACTTTTATTTAACTTAATTGTACAATAAATATAAAAATTTGTGTGTTTGCACAAATTTTAGTATGGTTACCCTTGCGATCACACGATACTGGTTTGTTACTCATGTGTTCGCACGATACTGGTGTGGACCGCAAACCTCACCAGTTTGTCAAATGAATTCAAACAAATTAGAAAACATCAAAATATTATTGGAAAAAGTTAAAAACTAAGCTGCAAGATAATTGTATAAGTTTTTAAAAATTCAAACAAACATCGAATTTTGAAATTTCAAATATTTATATTGAATAAAAAATTTATTTTAATTTAATACTTTTATAAAATGATAAGTTATGATATGGTCAAATTTTGTTTTATATTATTAATCGTCATCAAAAATATTAATAATAATAAAAATATAAATTTACAAATAAAAATCATATATTAAATTATTAAAATATTTAAATTAATTATACGTATTTTTTCATAGGTATAAATATAATATTTTATTTTAATATTATTTAAAAAATATTTAAATCAATAATAATTATTTTTTTTATAAAAATAATATTATTAAATATTTAAATTAATTATAATTTTCACATGTTCAATATTTTAATTAAGTCATTTTCTTGTTTTGGTTGAATACAAATGGCTTAAAAGCAATATTTAATCTAAATTTATTTTAAAATACAGTAGTATAAAATCACTCACCTTGTGAGATTTGTGTTACTATCTTTTTTTAACCGACATATAAGCTACTTGTATAAATTAAATTTTTTAACTAAACCAAAACTGCAATTAAATATATAAGTTTTATTTGCATAGCAATTTCTCCGTTTTTCCATTTCTTTGAGTTCAGTTTTGTATTGGGCTCGAGTACATTTACTGTTCCGATTTTAATATGTTAGAACAAGATTGAGAATTTATGTTCAGCATCTGGTTTTGATGATGACAAAAACCGTGTATTTTGATGGAACAATTTTATGAGATGATAATAATAATAATAATAATAATAAGCCAGTGAATATATTACATCTTTTTACATGTTAAATCAAGTGATTTAATATTGATATCAGAGCATGGCTCTGTATTGATCTCAAGATCAAACACTTAAGCGTGTAGAGAGATCCAGAAGGAGAAAAACCATATTGAGTCGAAAATCAATGTCATATTCCAACATTCAGTATAATCAGAAGATGTCAAGGCTAGATCTCAAAACTCTGAACTTTTCATCTACACATCATAAAGAGTTGTGGATCAACATCAAGTATTAAAGAAGCTCAAGACATCAGAAAGAAGTAAACGTGTTCAAATGAAGACATTCAAAATCAGAAGATAAACAAGTGTAGCTGACTCAAGCCAGATTGATTAAGCCCATTTAGTTAGGATCAAGTCAAGAAATCAAAACAAGACAGGACAAAGAATCTGAAGCAAGGAAAGACAGAACTTCTACATAAGAAGATGCTCTCTCTCTCTCTCTCTCGCTCTCTCTCAAGGAAGACAGAAGAAAAAGCTATCTTTAATATGGTCATATCTTTCTAAAACTCTCTCCTTTATAAATTATTTTTACATGCCTAGTTCTAGTTGTCATCTAATATATTACCTTCTCCATGCATGTGCTGTATATCTGAGTTAACTTTAATTACTGCATTCATTTCGTAGTTATTAGCTAACCAACCATTTCTTGAATAAATCCAAGTCAAACTAAAATTTGACTCTAACTCTAACACATATCTCTTGTCCGCTACTACACGTTCACCAAAGTTAATGGGAAAAGACTAGTCTCTTAAGTGTGCATCAGTATCTTGTCATATCATGACTAACGTTCCCTCATTTTTTTAACCTTAGATCCAAATAGCTCTCACCAAAACATCTTCATCTACCATATACCTCTGCATTTATCTCTCATTTTTTGTCCAAGTGCTTTTCACCCTAATCAAAAGTATGTCTGCCATAACCTACCGTGGAGATATAAACTACCTAAAGATCGTCCCTGAAAAGGATCCTAATTTTGCTTCCTTTATGGATAGGGCAAGGGAATTAATTCGAAACTCTCAAACCCAGTACCGGGAAAATAATTCAAAATGCTTCGAGGTCCTGTTTTTCTTGTGTTGGTAAAAGAATTCTGGAAATTTGCCAGGATCAGTGATGATGGAAATACAATCCTCTTTGAAAATCTTCAAACTTCCCATATCTGTTTCCATTCCATCGGGCGTCAAAGCCACAGGCAGTGTCCCATCTGGAGTCACCGTTGAAGAATTTCAAACTGACTTAAGATTGGTAAAATCCTTCAGAACCCTATTTAATAAGCTTTAGAGAACTCCAATCTCACTTGTCTAAACTAACACTCAATCAAAAGTCATTAATTGCCCTCTCTAGGAATCATGCAAAGTAGTAATAATGTTGACCTCGAGGAACTGAAAAATCTTAAGAATCCCTTAGGCTTCTCCCATGCGCCTCTGTGTAATGATCATCCCTCCACACTAGGATCATCTCCTTTGAAAATCATTACTACTTGAAACCTTTCCACTCCCTAACCGTCTCTATAAAATCCTTCAGCCTTCAACCCAAAACCTCACTGCTCCTACTCATCAAAATTATTCCTCTTCATCTAACCCAGCAAAACTATAGCTTCATGGTTGTCAGAACCTTCCTTGGAAATGAGAACATGCTTGTGATCATCAATGCGACGAAGCTGAGTGACTCAAGTGATGAGTACAGTCTCCACAAACTCTTTGAGTATTAAGGCTGGAACATATACAAGGAAATCCTCAACAAACCCATCTACCCAAACCTTGTGAAGAACTTTTGGCTCTATGCTTCTGTTAGTAGTGATGGACAAAGCATTACATCTCACATCTTCAGCTCCAAAATTGTCATTACAAAGGACTCCACTACTGAAGCAATTCAGTGTCCATCTGGTCATATCCTAATATCTCTAGAGTTTCTTGATCATCTTGCCAGAATCCATCACTCGGGCTTCTCCAAGCTTCCCGTCGCCCTCAAAAGATTCTATAACAACCCAAAGAAACTAAAACCCATTAGCAAAATCTGGTATGAATTCATAATATCAAACATTGTGCCTCGAGTTATAGGTCAGAACATTCTATCCTCACGAGATAGATATCTGGCTATCTACCTTCGCAATGGTCGTAGGATAAACCTGTCAGCCATCATCTTCACTCACCTGAAGGAAGCTATTATGTTCTCCAAAACTTCTCAGGAGACTTGCTAAATACCCTTTGGGCGAGTCATCTCTAAATTAATTGAGAAAGCTGGAATTCTAACTAACCTTAGACAAACTGCGCTTGCTAAGAGCAACATCATGTCTAGCTATAGATGTGAAGAATTTTCTTTTGATTACTCTCAGTTGTAACTATCATTGATTTCAATGAAGTGTTATGTTCCAATGTTTAGAATTGTCCTTTATGTTATCTGCTGAATATTTAAACTGTTTGAACTCTCTTAATCATGAAACAGAAAAGATACATATGAACAAAATCAACTGTTTATAAACTGAAAAATACATTGGAAAAGACTACAAAATTCAGGGGGAGCTATATGAAAGAACTTCTAAGAAGATGCACGTACGCATACACTGTTAAACATATATCAATCTTCTGAAGAAACAATCTGAAGAAATTATTTCAGGGGGAGTTATAAATCAGAAAATTAACTAAGGGGGAGACTATACATCTCAGTGGGAGAATACCTTTTTTTTTCCTTTATCTAATCCCATCCAACCCTCTCTTAAAAGCATTTTGATGATAACAAAAAAGGGGAGAAAGAATAACAGTTTTTGATGAATAGTTGCTTGACAAAAAGGGGAGAAAGAATTGATTTTATTGATGATTAAATAACTTGATTTAACATGTAAAAAGATGTAATATATTCACTGGCTTATTATTATTATTATTATCATCTCATAAAATTGTTCCATCAAAATACATGGTTTTTGTCATCGTCAAAAAAGGGGAAATTGTTAGAACAAGATTGAGAATCTATATTCAGAATCTGGTTTTGATGATAACAAGCATATATTTTGTTAGTGACAATTTTACTACTAATGGTCTCAATTAGTATGCAGATATCATGCTATAAGCCTTATACAGGATTCACCAGAAAAAGAGCACAATGATCATATCAGAAACTAGCTCTGAAATGAAAGAATATATGAAGAACCAAACATTCAGAAGACTAATGAAGCCAAGACATTATTTATCAGATGCTCTGATCCAGAACATATCAAACTGTTAAAGTCAGCAGATCAAGAAGTAAACAAGCACAGATGGAAAACAAGCTTATTCAGAAAGAGCACGCAACATCAATAATCACATACATCAAGCTCAACAATATCAAAAAGAGTATAAGACAAGATTCAAGGAATCAAACGGAATATCAATATACATGAAGATTCGTCACAACAAGAAGATCACATATTAAAGAGATCAGAAGTTCTGTTAGAGTAACGTAGTGACATACAAAATGCAAACAACAACAGAGTCACTTATGAATCAATGAAAAGTCTACAGCTCAGCATACAAATTAAGTAAAATACAAAGCGTAGAATCAAATGGGAAGCCGTTAGAAACATCATCATAAGCAAAAAGGTTGCAACATTAAATGGAACAACTCCCAAGGTTGAAAGAAGAAGTAACCCACATGCAACGCGTTGGAAAAGACAAACATTTTCTGTACCATTTATTTAACTCCGTTCAAGATGTGTAAACATTTTCAGAACTGTACTGAGCAAGTCAGAAGTTCTGATAATACATAAGAAGTTTAAATGAAAACCTCATTGGTTATGCAACTCCATTCCAAGCATGCTTTCGCAACACATTAGCATATCCAGAAGATGAGATAAAACGAAAGAAAGAAAAGACGTTAAAAAGAAAGGAAATTTTAGTTGATAAAGAACACAATTCAATCTCCCCTTTCTTGTGTTTTTCTCCACCTTCATAATATATTATAACTTTTAAAAAAATTCTATGAAAAACTATAGTTGACCTCCATTATGGTAAAAATTAAAATTAAAAGTTTTAATAAAATTGAGTTAAGGAAAAGTTTTAGCAAAGTCTATCATATTGTTCTATAAACATATCAAAAACCCAACAGAATGGGCAGATTCAGCAGGCATAGGGCATAGGCACCTGCAACATGGAAAATCTTGAATGTTCTCTCTAAGTCCGAAAAGGAAAATTCTTAGGTAGACACGGATATAAAAAATTATCTTACTCACAACCAATCACAAAATTTAATTAATTAAAAAATAAATATAAGATTTTCTCTATCATTCATAATCACAACCACCCATGAATCCAAATTAAAAAGAGATTAAAAATTTTCTCACTTCTTATTAATTGTTCCTAAGAACATGAAAATTTAACTTGTCACCCCCAAAATTATACCTGGCACCCCCCAAAGTTATATTGTTACCATTATACCCTTGTTTAAAGTCACTAATTTTCAAAAAATATACGTTTCTACCAGAAATTTGGGGGGTGTACCAGAAATTTCGAAAAAAGTATCGGATTGTTAAAAATTTCTGTGAGTTTTTATCGAATTTATCGAAATTTCCGGTATTTTTTGCAAAAAAAAAATAACTGTGATACCATAAATTTGAAATTTCCGGTATACCGGAAATTTCAAATTAACTAAAATTTCCGGTATACCGGAAATTTCAAATTAACTAAAATTTCATATATGATGTACCGAAAATTTCCTTATAACTGAAATTTCCGATATTTTTTGCAAAAAAAAAAACTGTGATACCATAAATTTAAAATTTCTGGTATGTACCGAAAATTTGAAATTTCCGGTATACTAGAAATTCTTTGTAACTTAACATTTTTCAACAAGGGCAAAATTGAATTAAAAAAATATGGGGGGTGTCAGGTACAAAAAAGGGGGTGGCAAGTTAATTTATCTAAGAACATGGATTTATGGTTGTTTCCATGCAATAATTTCTCGTCCCCAAAACACCCATTTTGAGCTAAATAATTTTTTTGAAAGAGCAAATTAAATGAAAACTATAAAGAGAGGCATAAAAAATGCCAAATATAATTGGTGAGTTCCACAATAGAGCTTACATGACAGAATATTCTCCCACTTTAACAATCCACTTGCCAATGCCTTAAGACATATAAATGGAACTGATATAAAATTGAACACAACAATAAAACAGGACATTGCAAAAGCTACATAATAGAAAATAATATTATAGCGAACCAACACCAATACAATGATAAACAACAATATTGAATTTCTACGCTTTCAGCCAAAAACTAATATTAACAATCTCATAAGTGAGGTGTCCGAGGATTGATTGACATGTTAAAATCAGCAGGTCGTCCATATAGTTTTAATTGCAATTTTAACAATAGATATAATGAAATACAATAATCATCTATTATTCTTACATTGCTAGTACAAAGCTCATCCAAGATGCAACCAAGTGACCAAATATCAATCTTCTTGTCATATGGAAGTCCCAAAATAACTTCAGGAGCACGATAATACCATAAAATTCTTATGTAAACACAGACATAAGAAATTCTTTACACACAACCAATCACAAAATTTGAATTAACTAAAAAATAAATACATAATTTTCTCTCTCCTTCATCATCTCAGCCACCCCATGAATCCAATTAAAAACAAAATTAAAATTTAAATAAATTAAAAAATTTCTCTATTCTTATTGATTGTTCCTAAGAATATGGATTTAAGGTTGTTTCTATGCAAAAATTTCTCTTGATAGGACCTTGAGTGAACATACAAGGAAATGTGATATGTCTCAAAATAACTACTTCCAAGATCAACGATCTTCACCTCACATCTGCTATAAATTTAACCAATATATTCTCTGGCTTCAAGTCAAAATGTATTACTCAAAGGCTAAGCAAAAATTGAAGTGCTTCCAAAAACTGAATGGTAATTGACTGCACAAGTAACCAATATATAAAGGGTTAATACTACTTTATCCCCCTGCCATATAAGCGAGATTCGGTTTACCCCCCTCTAAAAAAAACTTATTGGACAAACCTTGCAAAATAAAGATTCCATCAATATTGACCCTGATCAGTTTTCTTGGCCAAGATTCTTAGAATCTTGCCTACGTGGCATTTTTGGTAGTGCTGACTGTACAACACATAAGCAATGTGGCACAGTCAGCACTGCCACGTGGAATTTATTTTTTGAAATTTTTTTTTAAAATTAATATTTTTTTTTAAAAATTTTTTTTTTAAAATAATTTTTTTTTAAAAAAATTAATATTTTTTTACGTTTTTAAAAAATATTTGACAGTACCTGCGGATTTACGTACGAATTTAAAAATACATGCGAATTTACCTACGAATTTGACAATACCTGGGGATTTACCTGCGGATTTACCTACGAATTTGACAATATCTGCGAATTTACCTACGAATTTGACAATACCTGCGGATTTACCTTTAAAAATACATGCGGATTTACCTGCGAATTTGACAATACCTGTGGATTTACCTACGGATTTGAAAATACCTGCGAATTTATATATAATAAAAATAAATTTTAAAAATAATAAAAAAAACAGTAAAACAATTTTGGAAAAAAAAATTTAAAAAAAACGTAAAAACGTAATTTTTTTTTAATTTTTCTAATTTTTTATAATTCTTTTTCAATTTTTTATAATTTATATATAATAAAAACGTAAAAAAAATATTAATTTTTTTTAAAAAAAAAAATTTTAAAAATTAATAAATTTTTTTAAAAAAAATATTAAATTTTTATTAAAAAAAAATTAATAAAAAAATTTTTCAAAAAAATAAAATAATAAATTCCACGTGGCAGTGCTGACTGTGCCACGTAAGCAATGTGCTGTACAGTCAGCACTACCAAAAATGCCACGTAGGCAAGATTCTAAGAATCTTGGCCAAAAAAACTGATCAGGGTCAAATTTGATGGAATCTTTATTTTGCAAGGTTTGTCCAATAAGTTTTTTTTTTAGAGGGGGGTAAACCGAATCTCGCTTATATGGAAGGGGGGTAAAGTAGTATTAACCCATATATAAATAATGAATAATTTTATCGGTCTAAAATAATATTTGATTAATTAAAAAGAAAAATGATACATACACAATATTAAAAATTTAGCGGGATTAATAGCATATCCACTTACTAGATAATAGAAACAATCATATAATCGAAAAAGGTGATATTTGTATGATGGATCGTGCTTATTGACATACTTGAGAAACTTGATCTCATCAAGACTTTGATAAAAAAAAGTCCTTGTTTTTCTTTATAATTTTAACACGAACATACATGCCAGTATACAGGTCATGAGCTTGTATAGCTTTGCAAAAAGTAGCTGTTAATTCTCTATTTTGTTGATTGGCATTAATTTTAGTAAAACAAATATAGCAGCAATATGTTAAATAGGATGTGTTAACTTGCTAAGAAGAATAGGTTGAGCAAGAAGTCCTATCTTATGAAGAAACATGTTAAGATGAAATGCTTCATCTGGAGCAACATGTCGGACAAGATGTCCTTTGCATAGTCATTCGACATCGTGACTGTTTGGGCTGGGTTGTTGGATCGGTTCAAGATTTAACAAATGTAGAATATTCTAGGAATATTATGCAGTCCTATGTGGTGTGGATTGATAGGTTTGGAATAATCAAGTCAGAATCAAAAAGAATATTCACTTTCTAATTATGGAGATAATTTAGGAAGATTTGATTGAAGATCTATTTTTATGCAGAATCTTCTGCAGATTTATAGCATTTGATATGCTGTGATTAGAAGCCCAAATCCCATTTGGAAAAAGGTTATAAATAGAAGTATTTGTAACCTAGAAGAGTACGGGTCCAAGGTGTAGAAGCATTAAGGCTTAGTCGTTGTGCCACTCTCTAGGAGAGTTGGTTTGTGTGATCCACTCGGGTTGTGAGTAGGACTATGTTATAGAGTTGTAAGTCTCTATTATGTTCTCCTCGAAGCTATGAAGCAAAAGTGAGTATTGTTATTGATCGAAGCTTTTAAGCAAGATCAGGTATTCAAAGATTAATCAAATGGCCTTTAAAAGCCATGTTTTATGTCTCTCTTCGAGGTACATCCTTTGCTACACATCTTCTCTAGTCTCTCAAAATATCCACCTAACAAATTTCCCCTCAATAAATGTCTATTTCGAAGCTCTCGCAGAAATGGGCATTTCTTGCGAACCTTTGATTTTGATGAAAAAGACCTTTCAAAGTCCTTTCACTCGTGACATCATGATCACGATGACCATGCCTCTAAACGTCTCATCGAGACGTGCGCTAAACTGTGTAATGATTACTCCTAGTAAGTAGGAGTAAGGTTGTAAACTGTGCAAACGTTTGTAAAGCCTATTGCGAACCTCTGCGTGTCCCACTACTTTCCCACTCTTAATGTTACAGAATCACAAGAGGTGATCTTTTCCCTCTATAATTAGCAGAAATCTGTCATTTTGAACACTTTTCTGCATCCTTACACAAATGTATTTCTGCAAATTTATCTTTCTAGCTATTTTGAAACTCAAACTTTCTCCAAAAAAAAACTCTGCAACAATGTCTTTCAGCGATCAAATGGCAAAAAAACCAACAATATGAAGAAGTTACTCAGCCCATTTTGAAGATTGTTAGGCCGTTGCTGGTAAGAAACCAAGAGTTTGTACCAGAACCTCCTCTTCTTGAAGAGAAATGGAGAATCTACGCTTCTCAGGTAATTATTCCTCTCTTTATTGCTGGTGAAACGCATGAGTTAATGGGTCTGATTCCTGACCCTAACGTTAATGTCAACTCTGTATTCTTCCCAGTTTACCATAGGATTAAGCCTTTAGCTAGTAAAAACAAGGTAAATGATAAAGGAAAATTTGTATGTGCTGAAACCCCTCAAACCCAAAAAGGTCAAGCAACGTCTTCGACGGAAGCTTTAGTCTTGCAAGAAAAGATTAACTTAAACTATATGACCAATACCCTTAAGGTTTTTCGATTTTTCCCTTTAGCTAAGGGCCCTGAGCCTTATTATGCTTGGCTAAAAAAGGTTGAGACGAAGAAATCTCAATTTTGGAAAGAACTTGAGATTTATGATCTTATTCAATTATCGAAAGCTGGCCTCGAGTACAATCAGCCCATGTTAGTGGACTTTTTGTATTTTTGGGATACTTCCCATAATACCTTCCATCTCCCTTGCGGAATGGTGACCCCTACACTATTCTATATCGCTGCTATCATTGGACTTCTTCCAACAGGGGAGGAGTTCGATTCTAATTATATGGATGAAAGCACTATCAAGTTTGGCGAGTGCAAAGCCACTGATACCATGTACACTCCAAAACATCACAACAAAACTAGATATGAAGTTTTAGACGAAGAGCATATTGCTTTTCTTGACCTCTGGTTGTCGAGGTGTGTTTTCTGCTCAAGACCTCACCAGGTGGCGAAGAGGTATCTTGCCATGGCTAGCCAACTAAAGTCTGGACAAAAGCTTGGCTTGAGTCAGATGCTTCTCGCTTACCTTTATGAATCTCTGGGCGAATTTGTGGATTTCTTAAAGGCCTATGAAGCGGGAAATAACTTACTATTTGCGGGTCCCTTCTGTCCACTTCAAATGTGGTTGAATGTCACATTCGAAGCTGCGCTGCCCAAGAAAAGCCTCGTTGACGAAGAGGATAAGTTGATAAATAATAAAACCGTTGAAGGGACAAGACTAGCGTTTCTGACCCCTCGGGACAAAGGGGGACGCCTTCCAGAATCCTTCACCTCATTCATGATGATGTTCACAAATAGTTACACTTTCACTTCGTCAATGGCTCCATTTGCTGATAGGGTTCGAGGACCAGAATGGTTCACCAGAGATTTTCCTGCTCCTTCGCTTGACCAACTGGTAGAATCAATGGCTATTTGGGAGACATTAGTGACACATAGAATGTTGACCCACAGATTGAGAGCTATGAAGAGCCACTATGGCTTACTCAACTATCAACCCAACTTAGTCTCCATGCAATTCAGACTCATACAATTGAAGCCAAAATCTCTTTACCAGAAGAAGGGTCATATGTGTCTCCATAGCATGTTCTCTATATAAGAAGGATTCGAGTTAAAGATAGCTCGTTAAATTGGTGTTACCTCTCTCACACCCATTTCCTTCCGACCATGCTTCTATTGCACTCAGGAATTTCTCGATTGGTAGACAACTTACTACACCAAAGAAATTTCCGATGTATCTGACTTTACTCAACAATTGACTCGAGCTTTTGCTTATACGCAGAAGCGTTTCAAGAAAGGTACTTTTACACGCATCAATGAAATTCAAGCGTTCTAGAAGTACTTTGAAATTGCTTATAGGCCTGACGACCTTAATCGAACCATCTAGGAAGCAGCGGTTACTTTGAAAGAAAAGTTTACCAACTAAATGGAGACCTTGAAACTACCTTCATACGTTCGACCTGATCAACGTTATGAGATAGCTTTCAACATATATCCTCCAAAGTTCCCTCGTCTGCCAAGTTCTAAATTTGGTGTGGCTCTAAGTCCTCCATTTCCAAGATGGTTCGTCTGCGGGGATTGTCGCACGCTCGCGAAAATGTGAACAGAGTCGCCACCAATATATTTATCCCAAAGAGGGAATGGAATATCAGAAAACCTAGAATAAGGATAAGAGAAGGTCTTGCGACCAGAGATAAGGTACGGGAGTCGGTTACGCAAGGGGAAGGTGCTAGCACCCCTCACGCCCATCGTACTCGATGGTATCCACCTATGTTTGTTCTATTCTAAGGGTGTATAAATCTAAAGTTTAATTACTAAGGGAATGCATGCAAATGAAAGAAAAGAAACACGGGGAAAATAAGGTTTATAAATAGTTGTGCTCGCTTAGGCCCCGCGACCTAATGCCTACGTATCCTTTTCAGGAATCAGAGCGCCGTAGTTCGGCTCTTTAGTTTTTGTTTGTTTTTGTGTTTTTTAGTTGAACGACGTTACATTCGCACTCCGCTGCTCGACCTCTGGAGTCTTAAGCTGGGAATGGAGCGGAAATAACGTGTCCGATTAGGAGAAAGAATGCCCTAAAGGCAAGAGAAAGAATGCCTCGGAGGCAAGAGAGAGAAGAGAGAAAATTGGTTTGTGTCTTTTAGGTGTAATTCCATGATGGACGAAAACCCACTACAAGGCTTCGCATCATTTCCTTACTTTGTTTAGGTCTGGGCCTTTATTAGATATTTTGAAATGTTTTTGGTTAGGTGTCTTTTAAGGGAAATTAATTTGTGACTTGAATCATGCCATAAAAGAGAGTTTTTGTTTATTTAGAGAATGCACATCGAGGCCTACGCCACAATCGTTTCTCTAAATGAAATACAATTTTTGAATATTTAGAGAATGCACATCGAGGCCTACGCCATAATCGATTCTCTAAATAAAATATAGTTTTTAGATATTTAGAGAATGCACATCGAGGCCTACGCCACAATCGTTTCTCTAAATAACGGTTGAGAAATACACCGAGGCCTACACCTCAATCATTTCTCTTCCGCTAAGTGGGAAAGAACATACATCGGGGCCTACACCCCAATCATTTCTTTCACACTAAAAAAGCATTAGCATGATTCGCGTCGTCCTTTATTAATGTTTTAAAGTTGAAAAGGAAAATAAACAAAACTAGCCTAAGATGAATAACTAGCCTAATGTGCTTTAAAAGGGAATTTTTAAGTCCTAATGTTGTCATGGTTTCTACCTAAAGTTAGGATAAAGGAACATGAAAGTAAAGTCACGATTATAAGTCATAAGATTGAGTAAGGATACATTGGCACAAAATTATACACAAGCATGAAGTAGCAAGTCAAAAATATAGTACAAAATGAAATAAAATACTACTATTTTTTTATATTGATTTTTATGGGAGAAATTGAATTACAAGTAAAAGACTAAAAGCAAATAGCCTAAAACTAATGTTTTTGTGATTATTTTTATATGTACAAAATCATGTATTGAAATCTAAGAATTAGTGGGAAAATTAGTGATTTTTATTGTACAAAAGAAAATGATAAAACTCTAACTAAAACTTAAATTCTAATAATGGAACAGGGGGGTGAACAGGATTACATGGTGTGATAAGCAAGTCTGGGCGCAGGGCCTAGTGGGAGGCCCAAGATGATTATTATTGCAGATTGACAAAAAAGGTGAAAGAGCCCAAAGGGGGTGCAGTAGCAAATTCGGCCCATAGTGATTCTTGATCCAATTCTCCAATTGATGAGATTTGTTAATAGATTATTGACACCTAATGTTTACTGATTAACCTCAATTAAATGCAATAAACCCTAATTAACACGTTTAATCCGTTAAAACAAATTAAAAAGGGAAAAGGGGTAAAATTAGGGTTCAAAGAGTGACCTTTGGAGTTATTCGGACTCTCTTCTTCCTCACTCGCGAACGAACGGCGGTGGTGCGGTGGATCTTTCTTCTCCCTCACTCTCAAACGGTGCATGAACGTCACCTCTCTCGCGAAACCACGTTCCGATCACCGCACGAACCGCATCCTCTTGTTCTCACTCAATTCAATAGCAAAACCCTATCGATCTCTCTTCTCCCAATTCTAAAAATCGTCCTTGAATCTGGACCTAGATTGAAGATTGAAACTACCAGAGAGCGATTGGCGCCATTGAGGCGACGGAGTTCTTCAGGTAACTTCTACTCTTAGTTTTTTTCAGATTCCTCGATATCCTCTTCTTCTTGTTCTTTTTTTTTGGATTTATTCTTCTGAGTTGTTGATAGCGTCGTGTCTTTGTGGTTGTTCGTAGAGGAAGCAATGAAGCATCGTGGATGAAATTGCGATGAAGATGATGATTTGCGAAGAAGGCAGAGTGTGATGATGAGGAGGTTGATCGCGGAGATGAAACGATGTTGGTGATGAAGAAGGTTCGAGAGATTTTTATTGAAGCTTTCTGTAATGAGTTATGAAGGACGAAGAGAGAGATTCAAGTTGAGTCAAGAATGGTGATAACTGAAGTGAAGATGATGAAGATGAAGATGAAGAGTGGATCGAGAGCTTGGAGTTGCAGAGTAGGGGATTGAATATGAATGAAGTGGATGATGGTGATTTGCAGAGATTGATGGAGGTGGAGCCTGAAAGATGATGGGTGAATGTGTAGAAGTGAAGGGGTGATTGAAGAGAATTGAAGATAGGCGTGTCGACGACGATGGGAGTTCTGATTTATAGATATTCTTCAGGTAAATTCTCCTTCTGATTTCTGTTATGGAATATGTTAGATGATTCTGTTAAAAGTTGTTGAAATTCTGTTTTTGCTGTTAGGAGTTAGTTATTTTATGGTTAGAAATCGGTTAGGTTGTTAGAGGTTGTTATAATTCAGTTTGCTGTTAACTAATTGAATGAAGGTAGTTATGTGGTTACAAAAATTGGTTAATAGGTTTTGACAGTTAGGATATTGATGTGATTAGTTGTTGTATGGTTGTATATGTGACTGGTGTGTGAGGTTTATGCAGGGTTGAATGGCTTGGGAAAATTCTTTTGTGCAACTCGGTTTTGGTTGAATGAATGCAGGATTTTTGTTGGTTTCCTAGCAAGGTTGCAAAGCTGGCCCGAGAGAAAAACTGAAGATGGATTGATTGTTGTTGAACAATACAAGGCTAGGCAGTCAACACGATGAGGGTCAGAGTCAAGGCTTATTGGTTTAATGGGTTTTGGTCAACTGGTTGACCATGAAGTCAACCGTTACCAAATGTAGATTTTTTTTATTTTATTTCAAATGTAATGTATTGTAAAGTACTTTTGCTTTTCCCCTTTTTTTTTTGTAATGAACTTGAATGTGTTGACTTTTATATAAGCCCCGATTTCTCTTGTACCTCTTGCCTCTTGAATGAATATTGGTAATTGACTTGCCTTTATGAAGGGTATTTTGAAACTTAGGACATATGTCCTTTTGCATGAGTTTGTACCAAGGAATGACCATGAATGGATTTTTCAATACGACCTTTGATCCAATCTTGAATAATAAGGACAATCTTACGACTTCAATCAAATATTGACTTCAATCCAAATCTTTTCTCAAACCACACTCGCATAACAAGCAACAAGTGATAACAAAGCCTTGATAACAAAATGAATATGTAACCTCATCTTTGCACTCTGAAGATAATATTTGAAGCATAAAGGGAACCTTGTCATGAAGTACGTAGTAACCATGAATCCAAGCCTTGCTTTCACAGTTCAATGTTCTGAGGAGAACCAGATGACTCAGTGTTGTTCGATATGTACACCTAAAAATCATTATGAAACCTTAATAATTCAAGATCTTTGATCCCAATGCCAATTATTGATTAATGATGCATGAATTATGTTAATGTCCTAATAGAAAAATGCATATGAATGGGAAGCTCAAGTTAATTAGAAATGAAATTATATGGGCAAATTTTGGGGTGCAACAACTGCCCCTATTTAATCGTCTTAAACCTGAAAGTGAGATTGGCGCTAGCCTTTCGAACATTCAAGGTAGAAGAAGATTAAATACCAAGTGAACCTGAAAATTTGCCTCATGAGGTATGATCCACTAGGGGAGAAATGGTGTCAACTCCACTGGGGAAGAATACATCAACTCTGGGTTGAGCAAGTTAACTCTGGGTTAGAAACGAAATAAACATCAACTCTGGGTTGAAAAAGAAAAGTGGGTCAACTCTGGGTCGAAGAAAGAAAGAAGATCAACTCTGGGTTAAGAGAAATTAATAACACCAACTCTGGGTTGAAGGATAAAGGGAAATCAACTTTGGGTTGAAGACAATGGTAGACGTCAACTCTGGGTTGAGAGAAGGTGATTCAACTCTGGGTTGAAAGAGGAAAGATGATCAATTTAGGAATAACCTATCAACTCTGGGATGAATGGGAGAGAAGGAAGATAACCGTCAACTCTGGGTTGAGTGGGAAAGGAGGAGTCGATTCTGGATTGAATAAAAGGGTAACCTGTCAACTCTGGGTTGAGATTAGAAAGGGAAATCAATTCTGGATTGAAAAAGGATAATCGTCAACTCTGGGTTGAGTGGGAAAAGGGAAGGATCAACTCTGGGTCGAATAAAAGATAACTGTCAACTCTGGGTTGAGTGGGAGAGACAAAAGATGACCGTCAACTCTGGGTTGAGTGGGAAAAGAAGAAATCAATTCTGGATTGAATAAAGGATGACCGTCAACTCTGGGTTGAGTGGGAAGGATAAAAGGTGGCCGTCAACTCTGGGTTGAGTGGGAAAAGACAAGGGATCAACTCTGGGTTGAATAAAAGATAAACGTCAACTCTGGGTTGAGCGGGAAAAGACAAGAGATAACCGTCAACTCTGGGTTGAGTGGGAAAGGCAAAAGATAACCGTCAACTCTGGGTTGAGTGGGAAAAGCAAAAGATAACCGTCAACTCTGGGTCGAATGGGAAAGGAGAAATCGATTCTGGATCGAACAAGGGATAACCATCAACTCTGGGTTGAGAGGGAAAAGCAAAAGATAACCGTCAACTCGGGGTGAGAGGGAAAAAGATAAGCATCAACTCTGGGTTGAATAAAAGACAAACATCAACTCTGGGTTGAATAAAAGGTGACCGTCAACTCTGGGTGAGTGGGAAAGATGAACAATTAGGAATAACTGTCAACTCTGGGTTGAGTGAGAAAGAAGAAAAGATACCCTTCAACTCTGGGTTGAGTGGGAATAAGACAAAAGATAACCGTCAACTCTGGGTTGAGTGGGAAAGAAAGAAGATAACCGTCAACTCTGGGTTGAGTGGGAAAGAGAAATCAATTCTGGATTGAGTAAAAGATAACCGTCAACTCTGGGTTGAGTGGGAAAAAGGAGAAATCAATTCTGGATTGAATAAAGGATGACCGTCAACTCTGGGTCGAGTGGGAAAAGAGAAAAGATAACCGTCAACTCTGGGTTGAGTGGGAAAGAGAAAGGGTAACCGTCAACTCTGGATTGAGTGGGAAAGAACAAGAGATGACCGTCAACTCTGGGTTGAGTGGGAAAAGACAAGGAGACAACCGTCAACTCTGGGTTGAGTGGGAAAAGAAGAAATCAATTCTGGATCGAACAAATGATAACCGTCAACTCTGGGTTGAGTGGGAAAAAAGGAATCAACAAGGAATAACCGTCAACTCTGGGTTGAGTGGGAAAGGAGAACAGATAACCGTCAACTCTGGGTTGAGTGGGAAAAGACAAGCAATAACCGTCAACTCTGGGTTGAGTGGGAAAAGATAATCAATTCTGGATTGAATAGAGGATGACCGTCAACTCTGGGTTGAGTGGGAAAGAAATAAGATAACCGTCAACTCTGGGTTGAGTGGGAAAAGAAAAGAGATAACCGTCAACTCTGGGTTGAGTGGAAAAAGATAATTAACTCGGGGTTAGAAGATGAAAGGAGAATCAACTCTGGGTTGAGCACTAAAACACCAACTCTGGGTTGAAAGAGAAATGAACTTGATTGAATATGGGAGATGACACCACAATGGTAACTCTGAGTGATCCAGTGGAATATCAATTTGAATGCTTTGTAGGGACCTCATCTGATGAGTAACATGGCTTATGCTTCACATGCAAATGTTTGATTTATTTGTGCACTTCTGGAGATGCTATGCAATGATTGCTATATGCAATGTACTAATTAATCAGGGTTTCTACTTTGTATGGAATAGATTAGGTGGAGTTCAGAAACTCTGCTTGATTCAAGATAGGATGGATGCCCCTGTATTATTGATGATTGGATCATGTGGGAGAAATGATAATGAAAATGCAATGATATGCATGATGTATGTATGATTATGAATGGAATGATTGCTTTCGGGATACAAGGAGTGGATGGAGGAATCCTTGCAGGAAGGTTGTTGCTTGAAGGATAGCCCTTGTGAAGGTGAGGTGTTTGGCTTGACTCCTCGACACTTGTCTCGATATCTGACACTTGATTGAAGATGAAGAGATGAATTGTTACTAGCTTGCCCCAGCTTGTATGATCTCTTGAGATAGAACTTTGATAATGCTTGAATCATGGAGATTTGCGATGGACTGCCCCAGTGTTGATTATGGAACGAATGCCCCAGATTGAAAGGAACTCTTTCACCAAATGGATTCTTCAGATATTTGCTCAGTAGATGACCAACCTTGCCTTTGTAAGATTACTCGATGGAATTTCAATGTTGAACTTTCCTTGGTATCAAGTACTTACTTTCAAGTTAGAGACAATTCTGTTTTGAAAAGGATAATGAGAATGCAATGCACATGTTAATCTCAAAGAAAAGTTTTTATCTGTCACAATGTTATATTGATACTAACACAAATGACAAGCAACATTAGGAGTCAGTTTTGACATGATTTTACAGTTTGTATGCTTTCAGAACGAACCCTGCTTCAATTAGGACTTTTGAGGGTTGTAACGTGGCCGGGTTCACGGTTTGAGAAACAAAGGATAAAGGCTCAAGTTCTACTTAACCCACCCCTTCTTCGTGATGTTCTCCAGTCCTACGTTCAGCTAGTTCGACACGAGTATTCACTTTTCAGGAAGGATTGTGATGGATGAGGATCCTTTATGGCTTTGGCGGAGGTGGCAGCCACCCTTTGATTCTTTTGTTGATGGTCACAACAACTTGTCCCTTGGAGGATTTTTCTTTTGCTTTGTTTTTTTACTTTCCCTAACTTTTGCCTGGACAAAGAGTTTCTTTTGAATTTGGTTTTCGTTGTCCAGCGGGATATGCCCTAATTTTTGCCTAAGTCATTTGCTTCAAAGCTCTTCCTTTCTTCTTTTTTTTTTGACTTAGCGGGCTTTTGTTTCTTTCTTTTTTGATCATGATTCAATACTTTCTTTTCATTCTTTTTTGTCTCGTTCGGAAACAAGTTGTATGACATTTGTGATTGACTTGATGAAAAGGTTGTAACTGCCTTCTTCTTTGTGAATGGGAGACATCCATTGTGTAATGTGCTCTTCTTCTTTTGTTGTGATATATGGAATATGATTGATCCTCTGATGGAATACCTGAAAGTTGAGCGCTCGGTCGCACTAACTGAAGACTACCCTGCCCCTGGTTAAGATTGAGGGTTTTATTGTATTTTTTTTGAAAAGAAACTACTACTCCTTAGGCTCAAAGGGGTTTACGAAGGTTTCACTCCCTTATAACTCCGGTGTTTAGGAATTGAAACAATGCCTGTACATCGTCAGCAGGATCTTTGTTCCAAAAGCATACAGTTAGTAGTTCATGTGTTTTTGATTTTTCATCATTCTCCTTTTTTAGTTGCTTAAGACAAATGAGTTGAATATCAATGAACATAATGACAAAGATGAAATGATTTGAGAAAAACATGTATATTGCATTATTTTTATTTATTCAAACGGAAATGAATTTCTTACAATGAGAAATACTTGATAACAACGAAAGTAATACAATTGAAAATACTAAAGAAATCTGTACAATGGCAAGCTTGGCCTTATTCTGATGCAAGTGAAATGTTCTCTGACAAACATAAAGTCTCCAGGCTTCACAGGTGGAAGGTGCCCTTTTGGGAGGCATGGATTTTTCTGATAGTAGCTTGATCTTGTTTCTAATCCCCCATGATTCTTTGTCTATTGTCTCATTTCAAATATCAGTGTCGAGGAACTGTCTTGTCTGATCTGGTGGAGAGGGAGAATGTAGGAGTCTTGGTAACCATGGATGCATATGCATGAATGCAAAAATGTTAATGATGATGCAAATGCAGTAGGAATCAGGATCAAGGATCAAGGCCTCTTGTGATAATAACTTCTCATGGTCAATAAGATATGGTCGAATCCTCTAGATTCAGAGGTTCGACGTTGCATTCTTGATAACTAGGCGGTGCATAAGTCAAAGATGGTCGAATCCTCCAGATTCAGAGGTTCGACGTTGATTGATTCTGATAGATAACTGATGTAGAACTCCTGTATAAGTCAAAGATGGTTGAATCCTCCAGATTCAGAGGTTCGACGTTGATTCAGGATAGATAACCTTTGCATAAGTCAAAAAAGGTCGAACCCTCTAGATTCAGAGGTTCGACGTTGATTATGATAGGTAGTCTGAACGGCTTAGGGTAGGATGGAGGCATGTTTTCCTGCAAAACAAAATTTCCCAACCCCTCTCACAGGTAGGATCTAGTATATGGTAGGTCAAAAAGCCAACAGAGGATTGAAAGTAGGCGTAATCATACGATATTGCCTCTTTCAACCAAGCTCTGCCCGTGGATACATGATCGGAGCAATCAGACATACGTCTTCTGTCCGTCATGGCCACTCTATTCCTAGTTCCTAAGGTATCACTCATGGCCTGGGTATTGGGCCTTTTACCTCATAGAATCATCCCACCCAACCTGCAAACAGAGAAAATATGTGGTCCCCACGGGGACCCATAATATAGTCCAGATGCATGCGGAAAGTAAATATGATATGCAAACAGGAATAAACATGATATACAAACATATATACACAGGATGTAAGCATATAAACAAATAAAGGAAAACACCCAAAGAAAAGAAACAAACAAAGGCTAGGATCGACTTGCTAAGAATGGACCAGCACAGGTCTATCACGTCCCCAGCAGAGTCGCCAGCTGTCGCACGCTCGCGAAAATGTGAACAGAGTCGCCACCAATATATTTATCCCAAAGAGGGAATGGAATATCAGAAAACCTAGAATAAGGATAAGAGAAGGTCTTGCGACCAGAGATAAGGTACGGGAGTCGGTTACGCAAGGGGAAGGTGCTAGCACCCCTCACGCCCATCGTACTCGATGGTATCCACCTATGTTTGTTCTATTCTAAGGGTGTATAAATCTAAAGTTTAATTACTAAGGGAATGCATGCAAATGAAAGAAAAGAAACACGGGGAAAATAAGGTTTATAAATAGTTGTGCTCGCTTAGGCCCCGCGACCTAATGCCTACGTATCCTTTTCAGGAATCAGAGCGCCGTAGTTCGGCTCTTTAGTTTTTGTTTGTTTTTGTGTTTTTTAGTTGAACGACGTTACATTCGCACTCCGCTGCTCGACCTCTGGAGTCTTAAGCTGGGAATGGAGCGGAAATAACGTGTCCGATTAGGAGAAAGAATGCCCTGAAGGCAAGAGAAAGAATGCCTCGGAGGCAAGAGAGAGAAGAGAGAAAATTGGTTTGTGTCTTTTAGGTGTAATTCCATGATGGACGAAAACCCACTACAAGGCTTCGCATCATTTCCTTACTTTGTTTAGGTCTGGGCCTTTATTAGATATTTTGAAATGTTTTTGGTTAGGTGTCTTTTAAGGGAAATTAATTTGTGACTTGAATCATGCCATAAAAGAGAGTTTTTGTTTATTTAGAGAATGCACATCGAGGCCTACGCCACAATCGTTTCTCTAAATGAAATACAATTTTTGAATATTTAGAGAATGCACATCGAGGCCTACGCCATAATCGATTCTCTAAATAAAATATAGTTTTTAGATATTTAGAGAATGCACATCGAGGCCTACGCCACAATCGTTTCTCTAAATAACGGTTGAGAAATACACCGAGGCCTACACCTCAATCATTTCTCTTCCGCTAAGTGGGAAAGAACATACATCGGGGCCTACACCCCAATCATTTCTTTCACACTAAAAAAGCATTAGCATGATTCGCGTCGTCCTTTATTAATGTTTTAAAGTTGAAAAGGAAAATAAACAAAACTAGCCTAAGATGAATAACTAGCCTAATGTGCTTTAAAAGGGAATTTTTAAGTCCTAATGTTGTCATGGTTTCTACCTAAAGTTAGGATAAAGGAACATGAAAGTAAAGTCACGATTATAAGTCATAAGATTGAGTAAGGATACATTGGCACAAAATTATACACAAGCATGAAGTAGCAAGTCAAAAATATAGTACAAAATGAAATAAAATACTACTATTTTTTTATATTGATTTTTATGGGAGAAATTGAATTACAAGTAAAAGACTAAAAGCAAATAGCCTAAAACTAATGTTTTTGTGATTATTTTTATATGTACAAAATCATGTATTGAAATCTAAGAATTAGTGGGAAAATTAGTGATTTTTATTGTACAAAAGAAAATGATAAAACTCTAACTAAAACTTAAATTCTAATAATGGAACAGGGGGGTGAACAGGATTACATGGTGTGATAAGCAAGTCTGGGCGCAGGGCCTAGTGGGAGGCCCAAGATGATTATTATTGCAGATTGACAAAAAAGGTGAAAGAGCCCAAAGGGGGTGCAGTAGCAAATTCGGCCCATAGTGATTCTTGATCCAATTCTCCAATTGATGAGATTTGTTAATAGATTATTGACACCTAATGTTTACTGATTAACCTCAATTAAATGCAATAAACCCTAATTAACACGTTTAATCCGTTAAAACAAATTAAAAAGGGAAAAGGGGTAAAATTAGGGTTCAAAGAGTGACCTTTGGAGTTATTCGGACTCTCTTCTTCCTCACTCGCGAACGAACGGCGGTGGTGCGGTGGATCTTTCTTCTCCCTCACTCTCAAACGGTGCATGAACGTCACCTCTCTCGCGAAACCACGTTCCGATCACCGCACGAACCGCATCCTCTTGTTCTCACTCAATTCAATAGCAAAACCCTATCGATCTCTCTTCTCCCAATTCTAAAAATCGTCCTTGAATCTGGACCTAGATTGAAGATTGAAACTACCAGAGAGCGATTGGCGCCATTGAGGCGACGGAGTTCTTCAGGTAACTTCTACTCTTAGTTTTTTTCAGATTCCTCGATATCCTCTTCTTCTTGTTCTTTTTTTTTGGATTTATTCTTCTGAGTTGTTGATAGCGTCGTGTCTTTGTGGTTGTTCGTAGAGGAAGCAATGAAGCATCGTGGATGAAATTGCGATGAAGATGATGATTTGCGAAGAAGGCAGAGTGTGATGATGAGGAGGTTGATCGCGGAGATGAAACGATGTTGGTGATGAAGAAGGTTCGAGAGATTTTTATTGAAGCTTTCTGTAATGAGTTATGAAGGACGAAGAGAGAGATTCAAGTTGAGTCAAGAATGGTGATAACTGAAGTGAAGATGATGAAGATGAAGATGAAGAGTGGATCGAGAGCTTGGAGTTGCAGAGTAGGGGATTGAATATGAATGAAGTGGATGATGGTGATTTGCAGAGATTGATGGAGGTGGAGCCTGAAAGATGATGGGTGAATGTGTAGAAGTGAAGGGGTGATTGAAGAGAATTGAAGATAGGCGTGTCGACGACGATGGGAGTTCTGATTTATAGATATTCTTCAGGTAAATTCTCCTTCTGATTTCTGTTATGGAATATGTTAGATGATTCTGTTAAAAGTTGTTGAAATTCTGTTTTTGCTGTTAGGAGTTAGTTATTTTATGGTTAGAAATCGGTTAGGTTGTTAGAGGTTGTTATAATTCAGTTTGCTGTTAACTAATTGAATGAAGGTAGTTATGTGGTTACAAAAATTGGTTAATAGGTTTTGACAGTTAGGATATTGATGTGATTAGTTGTTGTATGGTTGTATATGTGACTGGTGTGTGAGGTTTATGCAGGGCTGAATGGCTTGGGAAAATTCTTTTGTGCAACTCGGTTTTGGTTGAATGAATGCAGGATTTTTGTTGGTTTCCTAGCAAGGTTGCAAAGCTGGCCCGAGAGAAAAACTGAAGATGGATTGATTGTTGTTGAACAATACAAGGCTAGGCAGTCAACACGATGAGGGTCAGAGTCAAGGCTTATTGGTTTAATGGGTTTTGGTCAACTGGTTGACCATGAAGTCAACCGTTACCAAATGTAGATTTTTTTTATTTTATTTCAAATGTAATGTATTGTAAAGTACTTTTGCTTTTCCCCTTTTTTTTTTGTAATGAACTTGAATGTGTTGACTTTTATATAAGCCCCGATTTCTCTTGTACCTCTTGCCTCTTGAATGAATATTGGTAATTGACTTGCCTTTATGAAGGGTATTTTGAAACTTAGGACATATGTCCTTTTGCATGAGTTTGTACCAAGGAATGACCATGAATGGATTTTTCAATACGACCTTTGATCCAATCTTGAATAATAAGGACAATCTTACGACTTCAATCAAATATTGACTTCAATCCAAATCTTTTCTCAAACCACACTCGCATAACAAGCAACAAGTGATAACAAAGCCTTGATAACAAAATGAATATGTAACCTCATCTTTGCACTCTGAAGATAATATTTGAAGCATAAAGGGAACCTTGTCATGAAGTACGTAGTAACCATGAATCCAAGCCTTGCTTTCACAGTTCAATGTTCTGAGGAGAACCAGATGACTCAGTGTTGTTCGATATGTACACCTAAAAATCATTATGAAACCTTAATAATTCAAGATCTTTGATCCCAATGCCAATTATTGATTAATGATGCATGAATTATGTTAATGTCCTAATAGAAAAATGCATATGAATGGGAAGCTCAAGTTAATTAGAAATGAAATTATATGGGCAAATTTTGGGGTGCAACAGGGATCATGTAAAAATCCTTCGCGAGGGATAAAAAAACACGCTGAACGGGTGGTTCCGACAAAGCATACCTTGGATAGTTTCAAAGGGCATCTTCATATTGGCCTCGAACACATTCGTGTTCTATCTACGATACATGAAGGTGTGAAACAGGAGAATCCTTCGATTTTACTTTCAGTATTTCTTTTGATTTATTATATTGACTCCTCTTTTGTCTTTCACAGCAATTGATCAAAAACAAGCTACCAAAGATAAAACTACCGATGCGCGGAAGACTGCTGCTTCGTCAAAAGAAAAATAACCAAGTGAAGAAGCCATCAACAATAAAACCAAAACACATGTAATCGTTCGAACCCTTGTTATACATATTCGTGCAATTGGTCCGATTGCTGATTTATTATTTTCAGGGTAACAAGAAACCTCCCTTGACTCCTATAAACAAGAAAGTTGTCGCGCAAGAAAGTATCCAACTTGATTCCGATCCTGAGGACTTTTATCCTCCTGACTCCAAGATTTTTCACAAAAAGAAGTCCAAACCTTCAAGTTCTACTGTGCAAGTGAAGGTCCTTGGGATGTCGAAAACTAAGAATCCTGTCGCCCAAAAGATATTGGAGATTGAACCTCTCCAAACCGTTGGGACTCCGACAATTGTCGAAAGCGGAAATTCTAGTCCCGAGGATAAAAATCCTTAAGTAAGCACCTATCCCTTCCCCTTCATTACACAAACTACAGACAATTTGTTTTCGACTAGCCATTTTTCATTACTTTGCAGGATGACACCATTGGTACTGCCACTTTGAGTATAAAGTATGGTGTACATGTGAACACATATTCCCAATCTATCCATCTCATGTCTACTAAAGGGTCAGTCAAAGGATCGAATAGCGAAGAAAATAATTTCTTCGTGGTTCAACTGAATGATTTTGGGCCTTCTCCAATTCCCCAACAATAACAACCGACATACTCGAGCAATGAGAAATTCTAGGTTACACATAGTTTCAACACCCAATAAGTTATTGTTGACATAGAAAAAAGATCATGTAGCTGTAACTTTTGGGAGTTTGTGTGAATTTCTTGTAGGCATGTTGTAGCTGCTTTAAGTTACAGGAAACAAATACTAGACGATTTTGTTGATGAGTGATACACAAGAGAAAAGTGTGAATTTTTCTAGGGCTACTTTGTGTCACCTATCAATCTGCAGGATATGTGGCCAAATGTCCAAGTGGATGAGTTACAACCCCATCATACAAACAAGGACCTGGTAGACCAAGAAAGATAAGGATGCAAGGAAGTGGTGAGGAAGGTTCAAGGAAGAGAAGACTTGGGGTTGCCTACAAGTGCACCTAATGTGATAAGTTTGTCCATAATGCATTGACATGTAAGAGCTTGACACATGAACCTACTGCACTAAAAATAAAGGTATTTTCTATTGTGATTATTTATTCATATGCATGTTACCTGAATTTGGACTTTGGATTATTGAGATTGTATTTTGACTGTGTAGAGAAAGGTTAAAGCTGAGAAAAAACCATAAGTTGCAGAGTCTAACCCACCAACTATCATGCTAACTATGAAGCCAAGTGACAACCTAATTGTTGCAGAGTCTCAACCAACAACGGACATGCCAACTGTGGAGCCTAGGGATAACCCAACTACTGCAGAGTCTCAACCAACATCTGTCATGCCAACTGTGGAGTGAACTCAAAACATTCCTGATATGGTGCAAAGCCAGACTGAATCTTGTGTTATAAACACAAGTCAGCCAAAGCCAAAAAAAAGGAAAGCAAAGTTACCAGCCCTGCATTAAGGAGGAGCAGTGAAAGAGTAAAGTTAAGCTGGTTCAAGAAGCCAATTATAGGCCCAAGATCAATTGACCAGCCAATTACAATAAAAAACCTGAAGAAGCAACAAGTTCTCATGAGTCTAAGCTTGGAGTGTACACTAGGTCTTTAAAGTCTTGGAAGAAGAAAAAAAAGCAGACATTAAGTAGTTGTCATTGGGATATTTTTTATTTTGTGCTGATGTTACAGACCTATAATGTAACGCACCTATAATGTTATTTTGTGATGATGCAACTAATGTAACAAACCTGTAATGTCATTTTAGTTTGTGTTTGTACTTATGTATCAGAGGTAGTGCTATTTATGCTTGTAACAGACAATAATGTTTGGTCTGATGTAGCAGAGATAGTGTCATTTTGTGTTTGAGTTAAAGCTATGCTGATAAATTTGTGTTTGTACTGATATAACAAACCTATCTTTTTTATTCCTTAGCTATGTAATCTCATATTTATGGATTCTTGTTTATACCAAAGCAACATTAAATCATAGAAACACTATTGATGAAGATGCACTAAATTAAATGAAACACGAATTTCCTATCAATTAAAACAAAATGTTGATCCACTTCATTATGTAAACTGATACACTTTTGAAATAACCCTAAATTGCATTAACTCATACACTTTTGAAATCATTAACCTAAATTACATAAACTTAAATAGTATTAAAAACACTATTGAAAACAACATCCAGGATAAAACTGTTAGACGCTAGGCTTAAGGATCTAGAGGGGGGTGAATAGATCTCACAGAGTTTTTCGGAATTGTTTCAAACTTAAGCGAAAGCGGTTCTGAATCGACTTGCGTCTATTCCAGACCGCTATTGCAAGGGTTGTATATGTGATAAAACCACGAAATAATTGGGATTAACGATGAAAGGATAGGTTATCGAATCAATTCGTTACACTGAAGAAAATCGATTAACTTCTAATTTGTTAAACCTTGGTTTGCAATGCAGTGATAATGGAAGAAGCAAAAAGACAAGCACTTGGTGATAATGTTCAAATTGATGGTGATTCAATGTGTGGTGAATTGTGATGTTTATGCAAGTTCTTAATTCACAATTTTAACACTTGAATCATTTATCAATTTGCAATTATAACCAAATACGAACAGAACGTAAATGAAAAGATAAAAGCAACAAGAACACGATATTTGTTTAGGCAGTTCGTCGATCGTCCTCGCTACGACTACGTCTGCCCCCAATTCCAAACTGAAATTGGGAAATCTTCCATTAATGTTGAAATTAGTTTATACAAAGAAGATAACAAAGCGATAAACAATAAACCAAATTTGTCGATCCTTTAAATCTTCTTCCCCCTTAATCTTGAGCCAGATTAAGGTCTTCCAAGAGCTTCACTTTGATCCCTTTCTGCAGTGTCTTGAATTGCTTGAACACTTGTTCTTCAATCTTCACACTCAGCTGGATCCTTGATGAAGCCTCTTGATAAAAACCCCCAAAATCCACCAATCTTGGAGGACAAAACCCTCAGATTTTATTCACCAACAACCCCACAAATCTTCACCCACTAGGAATCTTCAATTCCGTTCCATGGACGTTATCGATCTTGAACGCAAACCCTCAACGCAAAAATGATTGTGTGTAGTTGTGTTGGAGTTTTGTCGATGATCGAAGATGAGAAGCCTTTGTGTATCTTTCAGTTGTTGGTGTTTTTAACCTTCAATAATGAACATTTGATAATATATATGAGAGCTGGTCAGTTTGAGCATAGCAGATCAGCAATTTTGGCCTTTTTGATCAAATAGGTCGACCTCTTGTAGTGCTTAGGTCGACCTAACAGAGCTGGATTAATCCTGGATGAAATTCTTCCCAGTTAGGTCGACCTGTGGAAGGATTAGGTCGACCAGAATTCTGTTAAAACACGTTCTAAAGAGTTTTCTTCTGTTTAGGTCGACCTAGTTGTTATGTGAGTCGACCGAACAGTGAGGTATCTAAATTTCATCATTTTAGGTCGACCTGGATTGTGAGTAGGTCGACCTATCTGTGGCATTTTTGTATCTTGCTTGTTTTCCTTGTTTTGGGTCGACCTAGATGCAGAGCAGGTTGACTTGCTTTGTCTTGAATAGCCAAACTTGCTTTTCCTTGAGTTCTTTTGCTTGTGCCTTGTTGCTTGTTTGCTTGTGAAGTTTTCCATGGATCAAAAACACCTTTGTGAGTGTGGGCTTGGATTCACATACTCCCCCTTTTTGATGATGGCAAACAAGTAGTGAAAGCTTTGGCAAACAAGTAGTGTGAGCTCCCCCGGACTTGTATGCGTAAGCTCCTTCCTACTGAGCTCCTCCGTACTCTCAACACCTATCTCCCCCTTTGACAACATCAAAAGAAATACAACGAAGGAATAGTAGAAGAGAGTAAAGAGAAAAAAATAGATATAACGCGAACATTCATAGTATAATAGGTAAAGTCAAGCAGAGATAACATAATATCCAAACAAATTTAACAGTACACCCAAAAACACACTTAATATTCTAACTAATTAAAGGAAAACTAGACTAAGTGCTAGAAATTTTTAGCAAATGAACATAAAGATGATGGAATGAAATGCAATGAGATGATGTTATGAAAAGTGATGCATCCTAACGCCTGCCCCGTCTTCCTCTTCCTCTTTGAAATGATTGAGGACGATCTTCTTCAACTTGTTCCAACAGATCAAGCACAGAGATGTTTAGAGTATTGAAGCTCTGACTTAGATTGGCATGACGGTTCAATGTAGTCTCCTCAAAATGATTCTGTCTTAGGGTCGAGTTGGATGCAAACGTTTCAAAATCGCTTTTGTGTTCTTGAACCAAGCTGTATAACGATTGATATTGTCATTGTTGTTCGTCATAGCGATCTTGTTGAAGCTGTTACATGTTTTGGAATTGGAGCTGCTGTGTGTCGAAGTGCTGTTGTTGTAGGAGTTGCATATTTTCTAACATGGAAATGATGTTGGTTTGATTCGGCTGAGGCGGAGCTGTGTATCCCCAAGGGATTTCCTCTCCTTGAGGAGGAACATATTGCCAATTTGGATCCGCATCATGTGGAACATCTTCCATAGGGTAATCATCATCATTTGCTATGTCTTGATCATTGCCTTCATCTTCATTACCTGCAAGGTGGCCAAATTCCGTAGGATCGTCATAGTTGTATAAGATCTTTCCTGTTCCTTTTTGAATGAGATAGTAGGTTTTCTTATTTGGATCCCAGTGGTATCCCATGAGAGTTAAGGTCGTTTGTGAGAAGTCTTGAGACTGTTGCATGTGAATGTAGGGCAAATGTTCAAGCCTCATGCCGAAATGGTTCACAATTGTTTGAATGATTGAACCATAGCATAGAGCGGTAGTTTTCTATTGTACTTCATGGAACTTGGCAGCTAGAAAGTGTGGCCAATGTACACGCGTTATGTTTTGCAGCAGATACATTAGCACAACCTCATTGCGTTCAGTTCTTGAGAATCCTCCTGCTCTTGGTCGAATGACTCTTGAGATAATCCAATTTAGGAGCCTAGGATCTCTCTTTAAGTGACCAGCTGTGATTGTTTCATTCGGTTTGTCAAAGACGGAAGGGTCTTTGAGAATGGATTTCATGTAGGCCACATGATCATAGTTTCCCGGTACGTCACCGTCTTCCATACAGAATTCATCTCCTACAATTTTGAGACCAAAAATGCTAATCCAAGCCCGTTTGTCAACAACATGCGACCTGGAGCCCATTTTAAATCGGAAATTACAACCATCCCCTTTTTGGAACCCTGCATAGAAAGCCCTAACGGTATTTTCACAGTACGGAGTGTCACATTGCACCAACGGATGAATGTTTTGGTGTTCAATCAGATTAGCAACATCGGGAATATGCATATGTTTGACGACATTTGGATTATAGATATATTGCCTAACAATTTTCCTTTTCATTTGCCACTTCTCAAAATTTTCCTTACAGTCAGGATGAACAAGAGCACTTACCGGTTGAGAAGATGAACCAGATGCAATTTCCTTTCCCTTTCTTGATTTTGGAGGCATGGTTGTTGAGGATTTGAGTGAGAGAGATGAACTTTGGCTGCCTTTGGACTTGAGAATTTAGGGTTGGCCGTACAAATGATATGAGAATGAGCAAAAATGGAAATTGAAATGTTTATCTATGGATGGGGATGGGTCGGGTCGACCAACAGACCCAAATTTGGGAATTTTTGCAGCAGTAGGTCGACCTAAGTGAAGGCTGGGTCGACCTAACAGAAGCACCCTTAAAACAAATCAAATTAGGTCGACCTAAAAGAAGAGTAGGTCGACGTAACTGGACATTTGTTGTTTTCTGTTGAAAAATAACTTCTGTAGGTCGACTCAGATGCAAAATAGGTCGACCTAAATTGCTTCAATTGTTTGAAATGCCTTGGTGATGTTTATATATGATGGATTTATGCTTAGTTACTTGCTTGTATGCCCAAAACATGATATGCTATGATTAATGATGAAATACATATACAAGTAAGAGAGATATATGGATGAAGTCACTATAAGCATGTTAATTGATAGTATATTATAGTATCAATAATATTTTTGGAAGTGAACAACAAATATGTTACCGCCTTCTCAATATGTAGGTGTCTTGTCAGCATTTCGTAGAATCCTCTAGTCAATGTGGAATGAAGCCTGTTTTGAGGATGAACTACCTTTATACTAAAAGAAGTGTTAGCTTGAGTATAATCAATATATATAAAGTAAAGGAATAAAATTAAGAAAAACAAACTTAATCAGCCCAAATTAGAGATATCTAATATCCCTAATTCCCTACGAATGTTGAAGAACTGCTTCGTTGCTAGAGGTTTGGTGAAGATGTCAGCTAGTTGCTTCTTGCTCTCTACATGTTCAAATATAACGTCTCCTTTCTCTACATGATCTCTTAGGAAGTGATGCCTTATTTCAATATGCTTGGTTCGTGAGTGTAAGACAGGATTCTTGCTCAAGTTTATGGCACTTGTGTTGTCGCACATGATAGGTATACGATCAAGCTTAATACCAAAGTGAATGAGTTGTTGCTTGAGCCATAATATCTGAGCACAGCAGCTTCCGGCAGCTACATATTCTGCCTCAGCGGTAGATAATGCAACTGATACTTGTTTCTTGCTATGCCAGCTTATTAATGAATTTGAGAATAGATGACATGTTCCACTGGTGCTCTTTCTGTCGAATTTGCAGCCAGCAAAGTATGAGTCGGAGAATCCCACCAAATAACACTCATTGCCTTTAGGATACCATAGGCCATATGTAGTAGTTCCACGTAGATATCGCAGAATTCTTTTGACAGCCTTTAAGTGTGATTCCTTTGGACAAGATTGATATCTTGCACACATACATACACTAAACATGATGTCTGGTCTTGAGGCTGTAAGATACAATAGTGAACCTATCATACCTCGGTACAATTTCACATCAACCTCTTTACCTTTCTCATCTTTGTCTAGGTTACTATTTGTTGCCATAGGTGTGTCAATCTCCTTTGCCTCACTCATTCCAAATCTTTTAAGCAACTCTGTACAGTACTTAGTTTGACTTACGAAAGTTCCATGACTAAGTTTCTTGATTTGTAGGCCAAGGAAGAAATTCAGCTCTCCCATGAGACTCATCTCAAATTCACTCTGCATAAGCTTAGAAAATTCTTTGACAAGTTTTGCATTAGTCGACCCAAATATAATATCATCTACATAAACTTGAACTAAGAGTACATCTTTATCTTTTCTTTTAATGAAGAGAGTAGTGTCAACTTTACCCCTAGAGTATCCTTTACTAAGTAGAAATTTGCTCAACCGTTCGTACCAAGCCCGAGGGGCTTGTTTAAGACCGTATAAAGCACGCTTCAGCTTATAAACATGAGTTGGATACATGTAATTCTCAAAGCCGGGTGGCTGAGCGACATAGACCTCTTCATTTATATAGCCATTTAGAAAGGCACTTTTAACATCCATTTGAAATAAGTAAGAGGCGAATAGCTTCGAGACGTGCTACGGGAGCGTATGTCTCTTCATAATCAATACCTTCCTCTTGATTGTAACCTTGGGCAACTAATCTAGCTTTGTTTCTAGTAATAATGCCGTTTTCATCAAGTTTGTTACGAAAAACCCATCTAGTGCCGATTACTTGATGATCTCCCGGATGAGGGACTAGGTCCCAAACATCATTCCGTTTAAATTGGTTTAATTCTTCTTGCATAGCCATTAGCCAATGCTCATCAAGTAATGCGTCCTTAGCATTTTTCGGCTCAACTTGTGAAACGAAAGCAAAATGATGACAAAAGTTACTTATCTTGGAGCGTGTTGTAACGCCCTTTGAGATGTCCCCTATTATGTTGTCAATTGGATGATCTTTCACATTTGTCCAGGCCTTAGGAAGATCTTCATTGTTTGAGATGCTTTCTTTTTCATTTTCATCATGAGACTCATCTTTCTCTTTCTCAGCATCTTTCTTCACAATAGTTTCACTCTCGTCTTCCTTATCTTTGGCAATGTCTTCAGTAGATGGACCTGCACTATTAAAAGATAGACCTTTCTCGACATATTTTGTATAAGATTCATCAAATGACACATGTACTGACTCTTCTACTACAAGTAATCTTTTGTTGTATATCCTATATGCTTTGCTAGATTGTGAGTAACCAAGAAAGATGCCTTCATCAGCTTTAGCATCGAATTTCCCAAGATTATCCTTACCATTGTTCAATACAAAACACTTGCAACCGAATACATAGAGATGTGCTACATTTGGTTTTCTACCCTTTAGTAATTCATATGGCGTTTTATTTAGTATAGGACGTATTATTATCCTATTCAAAACATAACACGCGGTGCTAATCGCGTCAGCCCAGAAATACTTAGGTAGACTACCCTCATTTAGCATTGTTCTTGCCAACTCCTCTAGAACACGATTTTTACGTTCAACCACTCCGTTTTATTGTGGTGTTCTAGGAGCTGAAAAGTTATGCTCAATTCCATGTTTATCACAGTATTTTTCAAAAAGATAGTTTTCAAATTCTCCACCGTGATCACTTTGAATTGCAACTATTTTGGTGTTCATTTTATTTTGACATAATCTTGCAAATTGCGTGAAAGCTGGAAAAGTTTGATCCTTACTAGGTAGAAAGATTGTCTAACAAAATCTAGAGTAATCATCGACAATGACAAAACCATAGATGTTTCCACCTATGCTTTTAGTCCTTGAAGGGCCAAAGAGATCCATGTGAAGGAGTTCAAGAGGGCGTGATGTTGAAACCACGTTCTTTGATTTAAACGAGGTTTTCGTTTGCTTTCCCTTTTGACAAGCATCACATAGATGATCTTTAGAAAACTTTATTTTTGGTAAGCCGATTACTAAGTCTTTTGTGACAACCTTGTTAAGTAAGTCAAAATTTATGTGGGCGAGACGTCTATGCCAAAGCCATGAGTCTTCGCCTAGAGCAATTAGACACTTGGTACTAGACTTAGATACTTCGTCCAAGTTTAGCATATAGATGTTGTTTACTCTTAAGCCATTAAACATAACGTCTCTTTTCTTAGTATGTTCTATTGTGCAACCAGAATTTGTAAATGTCACTTTGAAATCTTTGTCGCACAATTGACTTATACTTAAGAGATTATGTTTAAGACCTTCTACTAGCAATACATCAGTTATAGTTGTGGTAGAGGGGTTACCTACACTTCCTTTACCAAGTATAGCTCCCCGGTTGTTATCTCCATAGGTGACATACCCCTTTTTCTTTGCGTGAAACTCAACGAAAAGTGATATGTCTCCCGTCATGTGTTTTGAACATCCGCTATCAAGGAACCACAACCTTTCGGCCATGTCAAGACACTTTTCCTGCAAAATTAATTTAGAGAGGGAGGTCCCCAATTGGGTCCTTGGTAGTGAGTACATAATTTGTTGCACTTGGGCAACCATTGAAATACTCCTTTAGGAACCAAAATCCTCTTAAATTTGCATTTTTCAATGGTATGACCCTTTTTGCAACAATAATGACAGGTAATATGATGAGAATATGTTGTTTTGCTAGTTGATACTTTTGGTACAAAAGTGTATTTACTATATAAAGGAGTATACGACCTTTTGAACTTATTTGGATCAACCGCAAAAGTCACTTTTGGTTGTAGAGCCTTGTCTAATTTGGATTTTAGATCTCTTACTTCTTTTTGCCAAATATGACATGTCTCACAACCAAACCATGATGTAGGATCTATCTCAACTTTATCCTTTTGAATATCTAGCATAGATTATTTTAAAGCTTCCATATCCTTTTCGGTTTTCTCAACTTTTGATTCAAGATATGAAAAGATTTTCTTATTTGAGGCCAAAAGTTTGAAAGCTTCAATTGCATCTCTATGTAATTCTTCAAAAGCAAGTTTTATTTGAGAATGAGATACTTTATCTACAAGTTCAGGTTTAAGATGACTTACACGTTTCTTTTTCTTGTGTTGATGAGCCATAAGACATAAGTTTGCTGATTCTTCTTCATCGCTTGATGAGCTTTCACTAGATGAATCACTTTCCCATGCTATGTAGGCTCTTCTAGATTTGTTGTGACCTTTGCTTTGGTTCTTCTCTTTCTCCTTCTTAAGGTATGGACAATCCGGTTTGTAGTGACCGACTTTGCCACAATTGAAGCAAGGACCTTTGATCTTTCCTTTGTTATTGTCATCTTGTTTGAACTTGTTTGATTGCTTTCTATAGCTGATCAAGCCTTTTTCGGAATGTTTTGCTCCATTTTTCTTTAGGTATTTGTTGTATCTTCGCACAAACAGTCCCATTTCCTCATCATCGGAGTCTTCATCATCACTTGTATCACTATCCTCTAGCTCTTGTCTTGAGGTCTTGGAGCTTGAAGCTTTTAGAGCTATTGACTTCTTCTCTACCTCTTTCTCCATGCTCTTATCTTTCTTTGCCCTTTTCTCATGCATGTCAAGGCATTTAAGATGTTGTTCATGTTCTTCTAGTTTACCAAAGAGAGTGGTGATGTCTAAGGTATTTAGATCATTTGCTTCCTCTATTGCCGTAACCTTGGGTTGCCATTCCCTGTTCAAGCATCTCAAGATTTTGTTAGTAGCAACTGCATTGGAAACAGGTCTATCAAGAGAGTTTAATCGATTTTTCAAATGAACGAATCTCTTTTGCATGTTTTCGATGGATTCACCATCTTCCATGTGAAAGAGTTTGAACTCTTGAGTTAACGTATTGATTCTAGCTAGTTTGACATCATCCGTTCCCTCATGGGCAACTTGCAATGTGTCCCACATAGCTTTAGCGGATCTACAATGGGAAACACGATAGTATTAATCAACTCCTAGAGCTGAGATTAGAATGTTTCTCGCTTTCCAATCGTATCCATATCTCTTTTCATCTTCAGCATCCCAAGTATTTTCTGGTTTTGGAACAACGGCACCAGCTGCATTTGTCATGGTGATCTGAAAGGGACCATTGACAATTGCTGTCCAGATGTTCCTATCAATGGCATTGATGTGAACACACATACAATCCTTCCAATAGCCATAGTTTTCACCGTTGAAAACTGGAGCTCTATTGTGAGCCCCTTTAGGTCCGGAAGCCATCTTTCCAATAAGTGTTTCACGTAGCACGGAATAAACCAGAGCTCTTGATGCCACTTGTTAGACGCTAGGCTTAAGGATCTAGAGGGGGGTGAATAGATCTCACAGAGTTTTTCGGAATTGTTTCAAACTTAAGCGAAAGCGGTTCTGAATCGAATTGCGTCTATTCCGGACCGCTATTGCAAGGGTTGTATATGTGATAAAACCACGAAATAATTGGGATTAACGATGAAAGGATAGGTTATCGAATCAATTCGTTACACTGAAGAAAATCGATTAACTTCTAATTTGTTAAACCTTGGTTTGCAATGCAGTGATAATGGAAGAAGCAAAAAGACAAGCACTTGGTGATAATGTTCAAATTGATGGTGATTCAATGTGTGGTGAATTGTGATGTTTATGCAAGTTCTTAATTCACAATTTTAACACTTGAATCATTTATCAATTTGCAATTATAACCAAATACGAACAGAACGTAAATGAAAAGATAAAAGCGACAAGAACACGATATTTGTTTAGGCAGTTCGTCGATCGTCCTCGCTACGACTACGTCTGCCCCCAATTCCAAGCTGAAATTGGGAAATCTTCCATTAATGTTGAAAGCAGTTTATACAAAGAAGATAACAAAGCGCTAAACAATAAACCAAATTTGTCGATCCTTTGAATCTTCTTCCCTCTTAATCTTGAGCCAGATTAAGGTCTTTCAAGAGCTTCACTTTGATCCCTTTCTGCAGTGTCTTGAATTGCTTGAACACTTGTTCTTCAATCTTCACACTCAGCTGGATCCTTGATGAAGCCTCTTAATAAAAACCCCCAAAATCCACCAATCTTGGAGGACAAAACCCTCATATTTTATTCACCAACAACCCCACAAATCTTCACCCACTAGGAATCTTCAATTTCGTTCCATGGACGTTATCGATCTTGAACGCAAACCCTCAACGCAAAAATGATTGTGTGTAGTTGTGTTGGAGTTTTGTCGATGATCGAAGATGAGAAGCCTTTGTGTATCTTTCAGTTGTTGGTGTTTTTAACCTTCAATAATGAACATTTGATAATATATATGAGAGCTGGTCAGTTTGAGCATAGCAGATCAGCAATTTTGGCCTTTTTGATCAAATAGGTCGACCTCTTGTAGTGCTTAGGTCGACCTAACAGAGCTGGATTAATCCTGGATGAAATTCTTCCCAGTTAGGTCGACCTGTGGAAGGATTAGGTCGACCAGAATTCTGTTAAAACACGTTCTGAAGAGTTTTCTTCTGTTTAGGTCGACCTAGTTGTTATGTGAGTCGACCGAATAGTGAGGTATGTAAATTTCATCTTTTTAGGTCGACCTGGATTGTGAGTAGGTCGACCTATCTGTGACATTTTTGTATCTTGCTTGTTTTCCTTGTTTTGGGTCGACCTAGATGCAGAGCAGGTCGACTTGCTTTGTCTTGAATAGCCAAACTTGCTTTTCCTTGAGTTCTTTTGCTTGTGCCTTGTTGCTTGTTTGCTTGTGAAGTTTGCCATGGATCAAAAACACCTTTGTGAGTGTGGGCTTGGATTCACAAAAACAAGTACAAGCATTAGGTTATAGCTCATTTTCTTCTCCATCACAAGCTTTTCTTCAATTTTTACAATCTTCTGTGAACTCTCTTCCACACCTTAATTCTCCTTAACAATTTCCTTCATAGATTCCTTTGTCATCTCAGAGCATCTATAGGGAATCAATTCATTCATTTGAATGTCACACATCTCATCGTCCGACAAGAGCAATCCACAGCCATTCAACAAATATGATTAACACACAAATACGACTAACTGATAATAGTGTACGACTCCAAACAAAAAAAACACTTACCAATGGATTTCTACATTTCCATAATTTTTTATTAGGGTTATCAATGGTGTTTGATACCCACATCTTTATTACCTCGTTACAGCCACATGTCGGCAAGCCCCGACCAACAAAGTTACCAACGGATGATGCATTGCTACCACCCATGATTGAGACGAAGAACACGACATGGATTGACACGAATAATATGATGACCCTAGCAAATTTTCATTCCACTACTGGTAAAGAGAGAAAGGGGGCGATGAACCCTACATTCACAAAACAATGGAGGCACACTGAAAATATGGAGAATTTGGTCTTCTGGAAGATTTTAAAACAAATATGCCATGATGGAACAGCTATAGTGAATTATTTTAAAACAAATAAGCCACGTTGGAAAAAAATGGAGAATCTGGGAGGAATCTGGATGAACAAGTGGCATTTGGGGGGGGGGGGTTAGTGAGTGAATCTACATAAGTTAGGGGGGAGGGGATAAAAAAACTCTTTTACAGTGGTTAAAATTAAAACTAGCTAACATTACAAGGGTTTTGTATATTTAACCCTTGTTTAAAATAGCTTAAACACTTCCACTTGTTATTGAAATTTCAATGTGGGACTTTCTTTACATTATAGATTATATTTCATCTCTAGGAACTAAACTTCCTTTACGTGCTTCCTTTTTTTGCCATGAAAAGTAGTTGTCACATTCAACCATAGTCTCCATTCAAACTTTATCTCTAACAACTAAACTTCCATCACCATGAATCTCACCTTCAACGATAGTCTTCATTCAAACTTTATATCTAACAACTAAACTTCCATCACTTTTGATTAAACACAAACCACAATTATTACCATGGCCAAGAATAGATTACACCAATTACATGATTTTTCAAAACATCCTTCCATTGTCACCATATCATCAATTCTAAACTCCATGTAACTTGCAAAATGTTTTAAACAGAAAACTAGCACCATAACAATTGGAGTCAATAACCCAATCAATGTAATCACAAGACAACGACAACAACATACTCTTCAACATCAAAGCAACAAGTTTAAGCCAGGTTGAGAGAGAAATCGGAACATAAAAAAGGAGTAAATTCAGATCTGCTTTGCTTGCTTTGACTCCGCCGTTGCAACACCGACGTCGGGAGAGCAGCTCCACTGAAACACCACCACGCTCTGACGATGCTTAAATCGAACTACCACGACGCCATGGATTCGACATCGACAACCGCCGCAAGACCCCGCGACTCCATCTACTCAACACCCTTCGCGCGCCACCACCACTACGAAGATCGCCGAAAGAGCACCTGGACAAAGTAATATTGCAGTACCAATAATAATTCTTCATACATAGTGCATTGGAAGAGCATGTACATATTATGAAAAATAATTCCTCAGACAGAGTGCATTGAAATAGCAGCTAGACAAAGTAATATTGTAGTACCAATAATGCAAGTTAAAAAACATTAAAGTCCCATATCGGTTGTTAGACAAAACATATAAGTGTATAAAGCAAATTCACAAACGGGCTTACAACTTGAAATCATAATGAGAGTGCATGGGGCATAAGCCCAAATGTTACAATAATTTTTTTTTTTTGATTAAAAAAGTAAACAAACATTATTAATTAATAAATATTCAGTAAAATAATTAAACAAATAATATATATTTTGTAAAAATTTAATACATAAAAATTTAAAAACAAAATAGAATATGACATGGAATTAAACTCATTATAAATAAAACTTATATTAATTTAATGATATTAAAATAATTATAAAAAATAGTAAAAAAAATTATAAATAAATAAATCTACATGGATTTAAAAATAATAAAAAAATGTCATATGGACTACCACGTTAAAAAAAAAATCTTAAGTGAAATAGTGAGTCCAAAGGTCTAATGACGAAATCTGAATATTACAAGAAGAGTTATAAAAACTAATTTTTTGAAAAAGACTTTTTGAAATCTGACGAAATCTTTTTATTATTTCCACTCAATTCTTCATATGTTTCAAAGTCCTTCCTCCCTTCCCCTTCAAACTCGCAAACAGAGCCTAAATATATACACCACTTGCATAAAGTCGTGGTTGTCTATCAACTTCTTAATGTCTTTGACCAACGCCAAACAATCCACATCAATAGCTCTTAAGAAGTGCATTAGTATTATTATTTAAAAAAATATAAAAACTTGTTTAAACTCAAATTTAAGAATATGTCACGTCAATATATGTGATTTTATCAATAAAAAAATACATGGATACGATAAAAAAGGGTTAAGTATGTTTTTAGTCCCTATAAAATTATCAAATTTTGTTTTTGGTCCCTGTTAAAAAAATGACATGCTTTGGTCCCCACAAAATTATTATGCACGTAGTTTTACTCCCTACTGTTTAGAACGTTATAAAAAGTTCCTCAAAAATAAAATGAACTCAAAATTAGATTTCTAAGTCAAGATTTGCATTACTTTTATCATTATCTTTTGAAATTAAAAAAATTCATATTTAATTCTTCTCATTTTAAAAAATTCTATAATTTGGTAAAGAAATATGTTATAGTATTCTAAACACGTAAACAAAAAATTCAGGCCCGACCCTCTGCAAGAGCAAGATGCTCTACAACACAGGGCCCCAAATTTTTGAAAAGTTCAAATTTTTTTTTTGCATTAATATTAATACATATATAAATTGATATAAAAGGGGGCGGTTATGTTTTGGGGAAGGTGGTGGATTTGTTTTGTGGTGGAATTTAAAAAACATTGGAGAAGGGATTGATTTGGTCGATGGAGGGTGATTGCTTGATAACATTGTTCGAAAGATAGGAGATGTGTCTTCTACTATATTTTGGAAAGATCCTTGACTAGATGGTATTTCTTTGAAGGTTAGATATAGTAGGCTGTTTGATTTAGCAGAGAATAAGATGATAGTTGTAGTAAAGATGAACGGGTTGGGGTGGATGGAGAATGATAAGGCGTGGAAGTGGCATAGTAGGTTGCTTGCGTGGGAGAATGAGTTAGTGAAAGAGCGTATTGAGAGATTAACCTCAGTTGTTTTGCATGTGGACGTCGAAGATCGGTGGTTATGGAATTTACATTCCTCTTCTTGCTACACGCTCAGTAGTGCATATAAAAATTTGTCTAAAGTTAACGACAACAACAATCAAGCTAATTTCCAAATTTTGTGATTGAAGACTATGCCGCTCAAGGTTTCAATTATTATCTGACGATTTTTACTAAATCGTATTCCGACGAAGGAAAATTTGACCGCGCGTATTCTTGCTATGAATGATCAAAGATGCGTGGCAAATCATAGCGTGGATGAAGATAGAGATGATTTGTTTGTAAAATGTGATTTTTGCAGTAGACTGCGACCTATTATTTCTAATTGGTTAGGGTTCTCAACGGCATCTCAAGGAAAGTTATTGGATCACCTCTTATACTACAGTGGGTTAGGTGGTTTTTCGAAAAATATTCAGTTGACTCTTAACACTATTTGGCTCTTTGTGACTTGGGGGTTATTTGGAAATACTGAAATAGACATATTTTTCAGAATAAAGTGGAGTATTTACAGACGTGATCCGAGAGGGTAAAACTTAAGTCGTTTTGGTGGTTAAAATCGAAGAAAATTTCTTTACCAACGTCCCAACCTTCTAGTTCACCTCTGGTGAAAAACCCAAACTACCCCTGACTTCGGAAATGAACTTCCGAAATGCAAGAAAAAGGTGTTTTCGGAGATACATCTCCGAAAGCGCCTTTTTTTTTTAAAAATTTGACATATTTCGGAAGTCCATTTCCGAAAACAGTATTTCGGAAGTTCATTTCCGAAATACTGCGCGTTTTGCAGATTAAGCAAAACGGCCCCCTCCCCCAAATCATTTACCCTAATCTTCTTCAAACTCAACCCCAAAGAGATTTTTGTGCAAACCAGTTCCAAGCTACCTCAAAGGCGCCATCTAGTTGCTCTATTACATTCTAAAGTCCTCCAATCTATTCAATAGGTAAGCATTTTGATTTTAAGATCTATGATTAAAATGTATATTAGGGTGTTTACAAATAGCAAAAAATGTATTAGGTTAGGTTTATACTGATATTTAGGATGTTTAGAATGTGTATACATAGGTTTGAATTTTGATTTTGGGGTCTGCCATTGAAGGTTGCAGAAAAGCTCTGCGCAGGGGTGTTTCGGAAGTTCATTTCCGAAAACACCTCCATCCCAGTTTCGGAAATGAACTTCCGAACTGTATCAGAAGTGCAATTTTTTTTTGTTTTTTCATTTGTCTCGCATATTAATCGATTTCAATTTCGATTGTTTACAGGAACATGACAGGCAACCAGCCAGCACGCATCAGACAGGGCAGGGAGTCCCAGACTGCGTCGGCTAGACGCGAGCGGGCGGCGGCGCAGCTGGCGTCGACACGTGGGCGGGGCCGGGGACGCCGTGTGCGCGTTACACAGGACTTGGTGGAGAGTTCATCTCCTTCAGGCTATAGGAGTAGGCTGGCTCGGGTATCTTCTTCCCGCCAGCGAGAGGAGGAGGATGATGATGAGGAGGAGGAGGAGGAGGTCATACCGGATGTTGACCCTCCAGTCGGGGAGGAGGAGGAGCAGGAGGAGCAGGAGGTGGATAGCTATCCGGGAGGGCCTTTTGACACTTCCCTACTGATTCACTACCAGGATCACGTCGCTCGGCGGATCTGGGAGGGAGAGGTATTTTTTTTAACTTAGCCGTTTATTTGTCACCATTTTTTATAATTTTACCGTTTATTTCTCGCTTATTTGTTTTTTGTTTGTAACAGGAGAGAGAGCCATTGAAAATGGTTAACCACTCCAGGAAGATTTTCGGTCTGTTTAAACCAGCAGCTCAGTGGTTTAACGACCATGTGCGAGGTTCAGGGCTTAGCGGGCTCTGCATGACCGGGTACACCACCATCAGCACCGGCATGCAGGGGGCATTTGTGGAGCGCTGGCACAAGGAGACGTCATCTTTCCACCTGCCGGTTGGGGAGATGACGATCACCTTGCATGACGTCCAGTGTCTTCTCCACCTGCCTATTAGGGGGCCGCTGTTGACCCACTCCAAGATCCAGAGGGTGGAGGCCATTGAGTGGATGACGCTCTATCTGGGCATGGAGGAGGAGGTTGCTCACTTTGAGTGCGCCACGACTTGTGGGCCTCATGTCCGGTTCACTACACTGAAGATCTATTTTGAGTTCCACCTGGACGCGGCGGCCGAGGCCGAGCAGGAGGATAACGACCTGTTCACACAGTATCACCGCGACTGCGCTCTCCGGTGCTGGTACATGCATGTGGTAGGCGCTGCATGCTTTGTGGACAAGAGCGCCAGGTACGTCGACGTGACCTACCTCCGCTATTTCATGGACCTGGATACCGTTCACCAGTGGAACTGGGGGGCAGCTACTCTGGCATATCTCTACCAGAAGCTGAATGAGGCCTCCAACTGGAAGACGAGGCAGCTGGTCGGATCCTGCACTCTGCTTACGGTACGTTTGATTTTAACACATTCTCGTATTTATTTATTTATTTATGTTTCGTATTTAATTTTAATACATTATCTTGTTTCTGTTTCAGAGCTGGATCATCTCCTACTTCTCCCGCATCCACGGCTTCCACATCGATCCTGAGTATGTGGACCCCATGCCCAGGGCCGCCAGATACGTTCTCCAGAGGGGGAACGATGCGGTGGGACCATACCACCTGTACCTGGACCGCACGATGCACGACGACGTCACCTGGAGGCCGTTCGCCGACTACGCTCAGGTTGTCCCCTTCGACGGGGTTGCTCTATATTCAGGCTGGTTGGCATGCGGGACCGACATCATGGTTCGGTATCTCCCGGAGCGGTGCATGCGTCAGTTCGGATTCGTGCAGATCATACCCAGGTCACCCTTCGAGGCTGCTCCTGACACAGTGACCAGAGTGCAGCTCACTGCCATACAGGCGGCAGAGGAGGGCCCAGGGTGAGAGGGTTAGGCACACCCAGTAGTGGTCGGGTTTATTTATTTTTTGTTTTCGGATTGTATCTTTAGCACACTATTTTTATTTGTTTCGGTTTGTATATATTATTTTCATCGGATTAGTATTTTTTTTTTTTGTTTATTTATCATATTAGTGTTTTCAGTCTATCTATTGTTTATTTTATTTGCCGGTAACGTTTAATTAAAATGCGGTTGCGTTAAAGAAAAAACATAAAAAAAAAACACAGTTTCTGCATAATTCGGAAATGAACTTCTGAATTCACCCCCCATGAGGTGTTTTCGGATGTTCATCTCCGAACGCACCCCCCATGAGGTGTTTTCGGAGATGAACTTCCGAATCAAGGAAATTTTTTTAAAAAAAAAAGCGCTTCGGAAGTTCATTTCCGAAGCAGGGGTAGTTTGGGAATTTCGCTGGGGGTGACCCCCATAGGGAAGTGGGTAAAGAAATTTTCAAAATCGAAATACGTTACTTTCGATTATCATTACTAATTGTGGAGGTTAGATCCTTTATCTTACTTATTAACGATTGTGTAACCTATTTTTAAATATCTTGAATTCTAATTTATATTCTTCTCGTTATACTGGAAAAACTTGTTTCAGTAATTAATGTATATCTTATTTTGGCCTTTTTAAAAAAACTATTTTTTTTTCTTGAAAGATTAATTTGTAAAAATAATATCATTTACTAATAAATTTTATTAATAAATTTATGAGAAAATAGGTGATGCACTGACAGTGTAAAATAGTTTTACACTGTCAACCAATCACAACCATGTATCCAATTAAAGTCCTATTTTATTTTAAAAAACTTTTAATGACATGGCAAATTTGTGATTTTCTATTGGATGACAGTGTAAAACTATTTTACACTGTCAGTGCATATCCATTAAACCCTAAATTTATTAATAAATTTAATCATACCACTCACCTTTTTAATTTCATATTCTTATAATTTCTTTTCTTCTTCTATTTAATAGCAAATACAACGTTAAAATATTTTAGACTCCTATGAAAGCACATGAAGAGATTAATAACTAGCATGAGTAAAAATTCATAATTAGCATAAAAACTTGGGAGATTATAGTTTATGCTGAAGGCAGATCATGAATTCCACATCATAGGGGAACTCTGCCTCCTCCAATCAAAACACATTATTCCCGCTCGGTGGTTTTTCATCTCGGCGGCAATGAGGCCGTTTCTTTTCGACGGCCGGAGGTTTACGCTAGGGTTTGGGAGTGACAGAAGATGACGGATTCTGGGTAAATTTTACAAATTATATTTGAGAATTTGTTGATTTTATTCACCACCACATGCATGTTTCATCTTGTTGTTATTATAGTTTGAGGAAAGAATTGTAATTCTACCATATACCAACAAGAATAGTGGGGCTGAGCAGAATAACACAAAGATGAAAATGAATGATTTAACATACACTAGTAACTTGTTGATTACGTTTGGAATTTGCATTAATTAACACCCTCACAAGAAAACTTGGACGACTAAGCCGTGTCAATTGGATTTGGTTTGGTAAAATGGAAATGATTAGGACAAACCCTTAGTAGTGGAATTTGCATCAGTTGGAAAGCACATTGGAAGACTTGGACGAAAGTCGAAATGGTAGTCAACTATGTGGTACCGACACCTCTGAAAACAGGTGTGTCCGTCTTAGAATCGTCTCCAAAATCAGCACCAACACTTATGATTTTGTTTAATTTATTCATTTTTTTTCAAATTATCAACTGTGTCGACATGTCGACGTTGTGTTTATGATGTCCGTACTTCATAGGTAGTCAACATAGCAAGCTTTAAGCTGTGTAGACTAGATTATACACCACTAACTTGTTGGTTTTGAATTTGCATCAATTTCTACGCACAAAGGGAAGACTTGGACAACTATGCTGTGTCAATTGAATTTGGTATGTGATAAAATGAAAATGATCAGGACAAACCCACACAAACACAATGGAGAACAGCCTTAAGGTGTTAATGCTAATCTTCTTTTACTCCATCATACCCACTTTCTCTAATCAGAACACTCTCGCTCCAAATCAGTTTATCCAACATCATGAAACACTTGTTTCTGCAGGTGGAACCTTTGAAGCAGGATTTTTCAATTTTGGAGATCCGCAGCGCCAATACTTTGGTATATGGTACAAGAGCATATCACCTAGGACTATTGTGTGGGTTGCCAATAGAAATACTCCTGTACAAAACTCAACAGGATTGCTGAAACTCAATGATCAGGGAACTCTTGTTATTCTTGATGGCTCCAAACGCATCATCTGGTTCTCCAATTCGTCAAGAAAAATGGTGAAACCAGTTGTTGTATTGTTGTTGGATTCTGGAAACCTTGTTGTGAAAGATGCAAACAGCAACAATGAGAATGAGGATTTGTTGTGGGAAAGTTTTGATTATCCCGGTAACACTTTCCTTGCTGGAATGAAGCTGAAAAGTAATTTAGTTACTGGTCCATATAAATATCTCACATCTTGGAGAAGCCCCGAAGATCCTGCTGAAGGCGAGTATTCATATAGGATAGATACACATGGTTTTCCTCAGCTGGTTACTGCAAAAGGAGCAACGTTTCTGTCTAGAGCAGGTTCATGGAATGGATTTCTTTTCACTGGTGTTTCTTGGCAAAGAATGCATAAATTCTTGAATTTCTCAGTGGTGTTCACTGACAAAGAAATCGCTTATCAATATGAAACTATGAACAGTTCAATTATTACTAAAATGGTGCTCGATCCAGATGGAAAGTCACAACGTACACTATGGTTAGATAGTGAACATATTTGGGAGATTATAATTGCTCGTCCTGCAGACCAGTGTGATTATTATTCGTTGTGTGGTATCAACTCTAACTGCAATGTTGATAACTTTCCAATATGTGAATGCTTGGAAGGTTTCATGCCAAAATTTCAAACGAAGTGGGACTCATCAGTTTGGTCTGATGGGTGTGTGAGGAAAACACATTTAAATTGTCTCCATGGTGATGGATTTTTGAAGTACATAAACATGAAGTTGCCAGATACATCATCATCGTGGTTTGACAAGAGCATGAGCCTTGAGGAATGCAAAACTGTGTGTTTGAAAAACTGTTCTTGTACTGCATATGCAAATTTGGATATCAGATATGGTGGTAGTGGCTGCTTACTTTGGTTTGACAACATTGTGGACATGAGAATACATCCAGACCAAGGACAAGACATTTACATACGACTCTGATAACATTGTGGTATATGCATATGTATATTACTTATATCTATGAATACTATTATCTATTTATGGCGAAAAGTTATTATTTTCGATTCTGATGAGTACTTCTTATGATGAAGTTACTATATATACTTATATCTATAGCTATGGTGAAGCTTATGCCACTGCCAATTCTATCAGTTGACCGACATTAACAAATGATCATCTTCTGCGATACAGGAGGACTGGGATAAAACAAAACTTCCTAATCCTTATAAACTTTAAAATCAGGTTATTACTATTTATCCGATTTTATAAAACATTTTGCTGTCCAAAACTACACTTCTGACTGTTCTATATTTCTCAGTAAATATGATTTCGTAGTTTTGTTTCCGTTTCCCTATATGATTATGGTTCCTGTTTATATGGTTTTGTTTCTGTCTCCTTATGCTTTCATGGATGATTTCGTGGATGATTCTCGTGGGGGCCTGAACTGAACTGATCTCTGGCTTAAGGAAATGTGAAAAACATGATTTGTTGTCTTTTGAGGTTTTAAAGTCAAGTGTTGCCACTCATAGCTTTTGATTTTTTGCATATTTGTTTATATTTTTTTTATTGTTACAGGGAAATAGAGACTACTGTTGCCTGTTACTTAAATTCATTTTATTCCTAATATTACTTATGTCATAATATTTACTATTGAAGTTTATTTTTTGAAGACTGATGCAGATAAATTATACAGAAAGCTTACTAATCTTAAACAAAAACAAAAAATTGATGCTCCTAAAAGGTAGACGCGTGAAGGGTGTTTGGGACTTTTTGGACGTAAAGTTGATATTTTAGATCACTATATTTTAGATCCTAAAGTTGATTTTTTGGATGCGTGAAGGATGCTCCTAAGACGTATTATGAAGTACAAACACCAACACAGACACATCGACACCGTTAATTATTTGAAAAATACAAGTGTCAGTTTTGGACACTGACACGTCTTTTATCAAAGGAGGTGGTATTAACTAATTTGAGTTTGTAAGCATAGAATATATTCCAACTGAGTAGACTTGATCGATATTTGTTTGCTGATCAGTTGTGAGCCAAGTTATAACAGGATACCTTCCAAGTTTGATTCTTTACCAGTTCCTATCATTTGTTCCACCAACATGATTACACTTTCATCTTAGCAATGATATATTTCATGGAGTAAGATAAAAAAAAGTGCATGTACTAACGTATTGTTTGCCATATGGATAATTTTCTTTACAAATGTACTATCATGATCAGCTCTCTAATTCTCTATTGAGTTAACATCTTTCTTGAGCCGAAAAACATCCCCCGAGTATTAGCAGAAGTTGTACCATCACAGGTGAGAATAAAGTTATTTTTAGAGTATAATAATCATATTCTTTCGGTGTAAATTGGTTTTACATCGACATCTAATGTAACCCCTTATTTTGACATGTCATATCATCAATTTTATAATTTAGTTAATCCTTCCGTCCCACAATGAGTGACCTAGTCCATCATTTCACGTAGATTAAAAAAAGTGAATAAAAGTAAGAGAGAGAAAAATATTTTTACTATAGTACCCTTACTATGTATTGGAAATGATGAAATTTTTATTTATTAGAGGATAAAGTTGGAAAAAGTATAACAAATTATATTTGAGAATTCTTTGATTTTATTCACCACCACATGCATGTTTCATCTTGTTGTTATTATAGTTTGAGGAGAGAAATGTAATTCTACCTTATACCAACAAGAATAGTGGGGCAGAACAAGACGAAGATGAAAATGAATGATTTAATATTTGGTCAAAATAGCAGACTTTAATTACGTTTAGTTGGAATTTGCATTAATTAACACGCTCACAAGAAAACTTGGACGAATAAGCAGTGTGAATTGAATTTGGTTTGATAAAATGGAAATTATTAGGACTAACCAATAGTGGTTGAATTTGCATCTATTAGCGAAGCACATTGGAAGAATTGGACGACAAGTGGTAGTCAACTATGTAGCACCGACACCTCTGAAAACAAGTGACTGTCTCATAATCGTCTCCAAAATCGACACCAACACTTATGATTTTGTTTAATTAATCAGTTTTTTTAAAATTAGATTTAGAACTGTGTCGACGTGTCAATATTGTGTTTTCGGTAGGTGTCTGTACTTCATAGGTAGTCAATAGTGGCTAGACTAATGTACAGAGGTGGGTGTATTGGTAATAGACGATGGTCGGAGTGGTAGTTAATAGTGGCTAGACTGGTGGTCGTAGGTGGATGTTGTGGCAATTGATGATGGTCGAAGTAGTAATTTTATAGTGTCTAGACAGGTGATGAGAGGTAGGTGTAGTGGTAATCGACGATGTCCAAGGTGGTGGTCAATAGTGGCTAGACCTATGATTAGAGGTGGATGTAGTGGTAATGGACGATGGTTGAACAGCTAGTCAATAGTGGCTAGATTGGTGATCAGAGGTGGATTTAGTGGTGGTCGAAGTGGTGGTCAAGGTGGTGGTTGTTGGTGTTCTAAGTGCTGGTCGACGTACTAGTTGATTGTTATTGGATTGCTGACCGAAGGTTGATACAGTGATGGTCAATATTGTTCAAAGTGGTGGTTAATAATGATCATAGTAGTGGTCGCATTAATGGTCGGCGGTGGTCTAAGTGGTGGTCAAGGTGGTGGTTGTTGGTGTTCTAAGTGGTGGTCGACGTACTAGTCGATGGTTGTTGGATTGCTGACCGAAGGTGGATACAATGATGGTCAATGTTGTTCAAAGTGGTGGTGAATAATGATCATAGTGGTGGTCGCATTAGTGGTTGGCGGTGGTCTAAGTGGTGGTCATTTTAGTAGTAAGTGGTGGTCAAATTTGCTGCAAGTAGGAAAGCTCTAATGAAGGTAGCCCGAATTTGCCACAAGCAAGTGGGCTAGGGTCAAACCGAAATTAAAGTGGAATTTACAAGAGATAAAATTAAAGGGATATTACAAAGCAGTAAATTGGGAAAACTCACACAAACAGTGGAGAGGTGCTAATGCTAATTGTCAATTTACCTCCTAAAATTTTCAACATTCATACTTTTTTTTCCTCTCTCTCCCTTTTCTTTCCACCGTTCATCTTTTGGTCAACATAGCAAGCTTTAAGCTGAGTAGACTATATTATACACCACTGACTTGTTGGTTTTGTTTAGAATTTGCATCAATTTCTACGCACAAGGGAAGACTTGGCCGACTATGCCGTGTCAACTGAATTTGGTATTTGATAAAATGAAAAATGATCAGGGCAAATCCTCACAAACACAATGGAGAACATCCATAAGGTGTTATTGGTAATGCTAATCTTCTTTTGCTCCACCATACCCACTTTCTCTAATCAGAACACTCTCGCTCCAAATCAGTTTATCCGACATCATGAAACACTTGTTTCTGCAGCTGGAACCTTTGAAGCAGGATTTTTCAATTTTGGAGATCCACAACGCCAATACTTTGGTATATGGTACAAAAGCATATCACCTAGGACTGTTGTGTGGGTTGCCAATAGAGAGACCCCTGTACAAAACTCAACAGGATTGCTGAAACTCAATGATCAGGGAAATCTAGTTATTCTTGATGACTCGAAAGGCGTTGTTTGGTCTTCCAATTCATCGAGAGTTGTGGTGAAACCAGCTGCACTGCAGTTGTTGGATTCAGGAAACCTTGTTGTGAAAGATGCAAACAGCACTATGAACTTTTTTTGGGAAAGTTTTGATTATCCTGGTAACACTTTTCTTGATGGAATGAAGCTGAAAAGTAATTTAGTAACTGGTCCATATAGATATCTCACATCTTGGAAAAGCCCTGAAGATCCTGCTGAAGGTGAATGCTCATATAGGATAGATACGCATGGTTTTCCTCAACTGGTTACTGCAAAAGGAGCAACATTTCTTTATAGAGCAGGGTCATGGAATGGGTATCTTTTCACTGGTGTTTCTTGGCAAAGAATGTATAGAGTCTTGAATTTCTCAGCAGTGTTCACTGACAAAGAAATCTCTTATCAATATGAAGCTATGAACAGTTCAATTATTACTAGAATGGTGTTAGATCCTTCCGGAAATTCACAGCGTCTTCTTTGGTCCATTAAGTCACAAGTTTGGGAGGCTATAGCCAGTCGTCCTGCAGACCAGTGTGATAATTATGCCTTGTGTGGTATCAACTCTAACTGCAATATTAATGACTTTCCAATATGTGAATGCTTGGAGGGTTTCATGCCAAAATTTAAATCGAAGTGGGAGTCATCAGTTTGGTCAGATGGGTGTGTAAGGAAAACACCTTTAAGTTGTCTCCGTGGAGATGGATTTTTGAAGTACACAAGCATGAAGTTGCCAGATACGTCATCATCGTGGTTTGACAAGAGCATGAGCCTTGAGGCATGCAACACTGCGTGTTTGAAAAACTGTTCTTGCACTGCATATGCAAATTTGGATATCAGATATGGTGGTAGTGGCTGCTTACTTTGGTTTGACAACATTGTGGACATGAGAGTACATCCCGACCAAGGACAAGACATTTACATAAGACTCGCATCTTCAGAATTTGGTATTTTCATTTCCTATTACATCTTTTGCCTTATCAGTTTGATATAATGCATAAATGTTTCGGTTCTCTTTTCACTTTTTTAGTAAGCTTATATACATGCTCTTTAATTGATATTTACTTCAACCACAGATCATAAAAAGAATAAGAGGAACTTGAAGCGTACTAGGACTCTTGCAGGAATTATTGCATTCATTATAGGACTAACCATTATTGTATTGGTCACATCAGCATATAAAAAGAAGCTTGGTAAGCCAGGTCAAAAAGTTCTGATAAGTCTCAAATATTTATGATTTGCTTAAATAGTATTCAAATAGTGTTGCAAAACGAACTAGTTACAACTTAAAATGAATTCTGAAGTTTGATTGTATTGTTAACTTTGAACCACTTGAATTTTTACTTCAGGATGCATAAAAGTGTTATTTCACAAGAAGGAAAAGGAAGATGTTGACTTGGCAACAATATTTGACTTTTCAACCATCGCTAATGCAACAAATCACTTTTCTAACAGAAACAAGTTAGGAGAAGGTGGTTTTGGACCAGTGTACAAGGTAATGTCTTGGTTGCCAAGTTAACTCATGCTCTTATTTCATCAAGTACTATGAGTACTAAAATTTCCATAAATATTACTAGGGCATACTGGTTGATGGCCACGAGATTGCTGTTAAGAGGCTTTCTAAAACATCAGGACAAGGAACTCGGGAGTTCAAAAATGAAGTACAATTGATGGCAACACTTCAACACCGTAATCTTGTAAAACTTCTTGGTTGTTCTATTCAACACGATGAAAAGTTGTTGATCTACGAATTCATGCCCAACAGAAGCTTGGATTACTTTATTTTTGGTTTGAAACTTCCACACGAACCAAATTTATTGCTCTCAGTTTTACCCTTGCCGTAATGTAGCTCTTATGCTAACTTACGAATGTGTCATTTTTAGATACTACTCGAAGAAAATTACTAGATTGGAGAAAGCGCTTGGAAATTATTGATGGGATTGCTCGGGGGCTGCTGTATCTCCATCAGGATTCTACACTGAGGATCATACATAGAGATCTTAAGACAAGCAATATTCTTCTTGATATTGATATGATCCCAAAGATCTCAGATTTTGGTCTAGCCAGATCATTTCTGGGAGACCAAGCTGAGGCTAATACAAATAGAGTGATGGGAACATAGTAAGTTCAACTTATATTTATTTCAATTTAAGGCTTAAATAACTCTTGAGTCTTTATGATATACATTGATTTCAGTTTTTGTTTCTATGAAACATTTTTATCATTTTGAATTCCCAAGACATAGGAAAGATTGTTTTCTGTCCTCATTATTTTAATTTTAGTCGTTGGAAATTGTTAAGAGTCCCACATCGGACAATATATGGCCTGAACATGTCCTTATAAGTGGGGGCAATCCTCACCCTACAAGCCGGTTTTGTAGGGTTGAGTTAGGCCCAACCACACTTCTTAACATGGTATCAGAGCCTCGTTTAAGATCCGGTGGGCCACCTTCTATGGTTTCCGCTATCGGGCCACCCACCATTTATTTCCACGCTCCAGTTGTCTAGTCCTGGGCGTGAGGGGGTGTGTTAAGAGTCCCACATCGGACAATATATGGCCTGAACATGTCCTTATAAGTGGGGGCAATCCTCACCCTACAAGCCGGTTTTGTAGGGTTGAGTTAGGCCCAACCACACTTCTTAACAGAAATTTTTGTTCCCATGTCCATATTTGTTGTAGTTTTTATATAGATAGATACTATACATGAACATTGTTCAATATTGACAAATATTGTGTTTCAAGCATGAATACTGAAAACTTATTGAAACCTTCAGTTCCATTATGTCCTAAACTCTCTTAATATATTTTTTCCCCATCTTCATTGTGTTACTTGCAGTGGATATATGCCTCCAGAATATGCAGTTCATGGATCTTTCTCAATAAAATCTGATGTTTTTAGCTTTGGAGTCGTTGTACTTGAGATAATTAGTGGTAAGAAAAACAGCGGATTTGGTGATCCTCGACATCGTCTAAACCTTCTTGGGCACGTAAATTTTAAGTGTATATGTTTCTCTATCTTACGAGTTGTGGAACACTGTTTATAGCTGCTTTCCTTTTCTTTTTTGTATCGATAAATCTTCTGGAATGTAAGAAATTCAAAATGAATAATTGAAAGTAATTCCACGCATACCTACACAAAAATAAAATAAATTTCTATAAAAAAATTAAATCACTTATATTGGAGAACTTCAATGATTATACTCTTAGTAAATTACTTATCTTACATCAATTGAAAATTAAGTAGGGATTGAGCTTAATCTTGCTGTAACTTTGATGTCATTTCTTAGGCATGGAGACTATGGATTGAAGAAAGGCCACATGAGTTAATAGCTGATATATCACATGACGCATCTATATATTCAGAAAGAGAAATGCTATTCATACACCCAAAACCTACACCAATACTTACACCAAACACTGTTCACCGTATTTATACGGTGAACAGTGTTTTTTAAAATAAAATAATAATATTTATAAAAAATATTTTTTATTTTTAAAATTACGGATGACACTGTTCATGTAAGGACATGCATTAACCAACTTCATTACTGCATTAACCAAGTTTTTACACTGCATTAACCAAGTTTGATTACTGCTAAAAATTATTTTAAATACCTGGATGTTGCATTAACCAACTTCATTACTGTATTAACCAAGTTTTTACACTACATTAACCAAGTTTGGGTAATGCTATTCTTACACTCATGAACAGTATTTTACAGCAGTCATCAAACTTGGTTAATGCAGTGTAAAAACTTGGTTAATGCAGTAATGAAGTTGGTTAATGCAACATCCAGGTATTAAAAATAATTTTTACCAGTAATCAAACTTGGTTAATGCAGTGTAAAAACTTGGTTAATGCAGTAATGAAGTTGGTTAATGCATGTCCGTACATGAACAGTGTCGTCCGTAATTTTAAAAATAAAAAATATTTTTTATAAATATTATTATTTTATTTTAAAAAACACTGTTCACCGTATAAATACGGTGAACAGTGTTTGGTGTAAGTATTGGTGTAGGATTTAGGTGTATGAATAGCATTTCTCTACCCGAAAATAGGCCTAACATGTCATCGGTAGTTTTTATGTTAAAAGGTGAAAAGTTACTCCCCAAACCAAGTGAGCCCGGGTTCTATGCAGGAAGAGATAATACAAATAACACAGGATCTTCTTCAAAGGGTTGTTCAATAAACGATGCTTCGATGTCATTGTTAGAGGGTCGATAGAATGCCACTGTGTTACATTGGTGAAATATTGTTCAAATGTGCTAAAACTTGGTTTTGGCATGAAGATAGATAGATCATAATTACTAGTGTTGTTGTACATGTGTAATTTTATATTAGTATAACGCTAGAGAACAAAGCAAAGTTAAAATAATATCATATATTATTAAATTTAATCATACCACTCACCTTTTTAATTCTTATGATTTCTTCTTCTATATTTAATAGCAAATACAAGATTAAAATATTTTTGACTCCTATGAAAGCACATGAAGAGATTAATAACTAGCATGAGTAAAAATTCATAATTAGCATAAAAACTTAGGAGATCATAGTTTGGTCTCTATGGCTGCCACATGCTCAAAGGCAGTGCATGAAGTCAACATCGTAGGGGAATTCTGCCTCCTCCAATCAACACGTTATTCCCGCTCGGAGGTTTTTCATCTCGGCGGCAACGGGGCCGTTTCTTTGCGACGGCCGGAGGTTTACGCTAGGGTTTGGGAGTGACAGAAGATGACGGATTGTGGGGTAAGTTTTACAATTATATTTGAGAATTCGTTGATTTTATTCACCACCACATGCATGTTTCTACCATATACCAACAAGAATAGTGGGGCACAACAACACAAAGATGAAAATGAATGATTTAACATTTGGTCAAAATAGTAGACTTTAATTACGTTTGGTTGGAATTTGCATTAATTAACACGCTCACAAGAAAACTTGGACGAATAAGCAGTGTGAATTAAATTTGGTTCGATAAAATGGAAATTATTAGGACTAACCATTAGTGGTTGAATTTGCATCTATTAGCAAAGCACATTGGAAGAATTGGACCATTGTCGAAGTGGTAGTCAACTATGTAGCACCGACACCTCTAAAAACAAGTGTGTCTGTCTCAGAATCGTCTTCAAAATTGACACCAACACTTATAATTTTGTTTAATTAATCATTTTTTTTTCAAATTAGAACTATGTCGACGTGTCTATGTTGTGTTTCCGGTGGGTGTCTATACTTCATAGGTAGTCAATTGTGGCTAGACTAATGTACAGAGGTGGGTGTATTAGTAATTGACGATGGTCGAAGTGGTCGTTAATAGGGCTAGACTGGTGGTCGTAGGTGGATGATGTGGCAATTGATGATGGTCGAAGTAGTAGTTTTATAGTGGCTAGAGAGGTGATCAGAGGTGGGTGTAGTGGTAATCGACGATGTCCGAGGTGGTGGTCAATAGTGGCTAGACCTATGATTAGAGGTGGATGTAGTGGTAATGGACGATGGTTGAATAGCTAGTCAATAGTGGCTAGATTGGTGATCAGAGGTGGATTTAGTGGTGGTCGAAGTGGTGGTCAAGGTGGTGGTTGTTGGTGGTTGTTGGTGTTCTAAGTGGTGGTCGACGTACTAGTCGATGGTTATTGGATTGCTGACCGAAGGTTGATACAGTGATGGTCAATATTGTTCAAAGTGGTGGTTAATAATGATCATAGTAGTGGTCGCATCAGTGGTCGGCGGTGGTCTAAGTGGTGGTCAAGGTGGTGGTTGTTGGTGTTCTAAGTGGTGGTCGACGTACTAGTCGTTGGTTGTTGGATTGCTGACCGAAGGTGGATACAGTGATGGTCAATGTTGTTCAAAGTGGTGGTTGTCAATAGGTTTAATGACTGCATTTATGATAATTACTAATCAGAATATTTGTGCATAAATGTATATTATACTGCACTATCTGATTTATTGGAATATACTTAGTAGTGTTAATTAGCATAATAAACTGCATAAATGTATATATGGCAGTTTCTGATTTATTAGGAAGAATAGCCCATTTATCTTGTAATTTAACGTGTATATATATGAGAATTCTCCCAAGGGAAGAATACACAGTTTTCACTCATAGAATCTGAGTTTGACATGGCATCAGAGCATGTCACGATCCAAAATCTAGTCTTTGTTCTCTAGTTTTGTCTTTCAGCTTCGAATTTCCCGGTCTTGTTCTTTTCCCCCTTTTTTTTTTCCAATCAAGATTTCCATCTCGTGTTTCCAATGTTCTTCGATTCAATGTCAAAAGAAAAACAAGATGTTTTCATGGTTCGCCTTAATGGCAAAAACTATTCAGCTTGGGAATTCCAATTCTCTTTATATGTCAAAGGAAAAGATTTGTGGGGTCATGTTGATGAAACAACTCCTGCCCCTAACAAAGACAAAGATAAGGTTGAACATGCTAAATGGGTGGTCAAAGACGCTCAAATCATGTCGTGGATCATTGGTTCGGTTGATCCCAACATTGTTCTGAACCTTCGACCATACAAGACTGCAGCAACAATGTGGGCTTACTTGAAGAAAATCTATAGTCAGAACAATGCAGCCCGAAGATTCCAACTTGAGCACGACATAGCTAATCTCAAACAGGAAAGTCTCTCTATATCTGATTTTTACTCTCAATTCATGAATCTTTGGGCTGAATACACTGATATAGTTTATTCAAATTTAAGTACCGAAGGCCTAAGTACAGTACAAACAGTTCACGACACTACTAAACGAGATCAGTTTCTTATGAAATTGAGATACGATTTTGAAGGTATCCGCTCAAATCTGATGCATAGAGATCCAGTACCCTCATTGGATGTGTGTCTCAATGATTTGTTACGTGAAGAACAGCGCTTGCTTACACAATCCATCATTGAAGAACAAAAATCATCTACTGTCCCAGTGGCATATACAGCACAAGGGAGGTCAAGAAACCATGATATGAGCAATATTCAATGCTTTTGTTGCAAGCACTCTGGGCATTATGCCTCCAACTGTCCAAAAAAATTCTGCAATTACTGCAAAAAGGATGGGCATATTATAAAAGAATGTCCAACTAGGCCACCAAAGCGAAATGCAACAGCCTTCACAACTTCGGTTGATTCGTCTACTGCTGTCCAACAAAATGCGCATACTGCTGTCCAACAAAATGCGCATACTGCTGTCCAACAAAATGCGCATACTGCCGCCCAGACTTTGACCCCTGAAATGGTTCAGCAAATGATCATTTCAGCGTTCTCTGCTTTGGGATTCTCAGGTAAATCATCTTCACCTTGGTACTTTGATTCTGGGGCTTCAAACCACATGACCAACAAAGCTCAATTTCTTAATAATGTCACCAAATATTCTGGTAACCTCAAGATACATACTGCTGATGGAAATCAATTACCTATCACAGCAACCGGTGATATTTCTTCAACTTTAACCGATGTTTTTGTTTCTCCTGGTCTCACTAGTAATCTTATTTCTGTTGGTCAATTAGTTGACAATGATTGTCAAGTACAATTCTCAAAATCTGGTTGTCTTGTGCAGGATCAACACTCAGGGACGATAATTGCGAAGGGGCCTAAAGTTGGACGTCTCTTTCCACTCAATTTATCTTTGTTTCCAAGTCTTTCTTTACCTTCTATTTTGTGCAATGTTGCAACCGTTGATTATCAAATGTGGCATAGGCGTCTTGGGCATCCAAATTTTAATGTACTCCATGACATACTAAAATCTGGTTTTCTTGGAAATAAGCACACTCCATCTCTTAATTCTATTGATTTTGATTGCATTCCTTGTAAGCTTGGCAAAAGTAAAATTCTTCCTTTTCCAACACATCAACCGAAAGTAACACAACCTTTTGATATTATCCATAGTGATGTTTGGGGAGTGGCACCGATTATATCTCATGCAAATTACAAATATTTTGTAACTTTTATCGATGATTATATTCGTTTTACATGGGTCTATTTTCTGCGCTCAAAAGATGAAGTTTTTTCCACTTTTAAATTTTTTAATGCTTATGTTCAGACTCAATTTTCATCCAAAATCAAAATACTTCGCTCTGACAATGGGGGCGAATACACATCAAACTCTTTTCAAGAATTCTTGCAATCTAATGGGATTGTATCTCAAAGATCATGTCCTTCAACTCCCCAACAAAATGGGGTAGCTGAAAGAAAAAATCGTCATTTGCTTGATGTTGTCCGCACACTTTTAATCGAGTCTAATGTGCCAACACGATTCTGGTGTGAAGCCCTATCCACAGCAGTTCATCTTATAAACAACTTGCCATCCCCATCAATAAATAATGAATCTCCGTTCAGCCGAGTATTTGGTAACCCACCAGATTACTCCACTCTTCGTGTTTTCGGATGTGTGTGTTATGTTCATCTTCCTCCACGAGAACGCACTAAACTTACGGCACAATCTGTTGAATGTGCTTTTCTTGGATATTCATCTCATCAAAAAGGATTTCTATGCTATGATCCTAATCTTCGTCGAATTCGGGTTTCTAGAAATGTCATTTTTTTTGAAAAAAAATATTTTTTTGCAACCCATCATGATCTTCCTTCTTCTACATTTTCTGTTTTGCCACTGTTTTCTAACTCTTCTACAGGCCAGCCATCCTCTAAGCCTCTGTTGACCTACCAAAGACGCCGTGTTGTCACCCAAAATCAGCCAGCTGACTCCCACGGGCCCCTTCGAGAAAGTTCCTCGACTGCTGATCCAATACAAGAACCAGAACCAGGCCCTGTACGACAGGGTACGCGCATCCGTAAGCCGCCAGAAAAGTATGGTTTCTCTAATCCCTTATCCTTGACAGCAGCATTATCTTGTGTTTCTATTCCTTCTTCTTATACACAGGCAATGGAGCATGGTTGTTGGCAGACAGCTATTGAAAATGAACTTTTGGCCTTAGAAGAAAATCAAACATGGGAAACTGTACCTTGTCCTCCAACTGTTAAACCTTTAGGCAGCAAATTTGTGTTTTCTATAAAGTTGCGTTCTGATGGATCAATAGATCGTTACAAGGCTCGTTTGGTAGTACTTGGAAATAAGCAAGAGTATGGACTAGACTATGACGAGACTTTTGCCCCGGTCGCCAAGATGACTACTGTCCGCACCATTCTTGCTCTTGCTGCATCACAATCCTGGCCACTACATCAAATGGATGTGAAAAATGCATTCCTACACGGTGATCTTAAGGAAGAAGTTTATATCAAACTTCCCAACGGTATGCCCACTTCTTCCTCAAATACTGTTTGCAAACTAAAACGATCGCTATATGGTTTAAAACAGGCACCACGCGTATGGTTTGAAAAGTTCCGATCTACCTTACTTGGTTTTTCATTTATTCAAAGTCAATATGATCCATCTCTTTTTCTACAAAGGACTCCTAAAGGCATTGTGGTGCTTCTTGTTTATGTGGATGATATTGTGGTGACTGATTCTGATCAAGAAGGTATCTCTACAATCAAACACATGTTGCATTCATCTTTTCACATGAAAGAATTGGGACGTCTTACTTACTTCTTGGGGTTAGAGGTACATTATCAACCTGAAGGAATTTTTGTAAATCAACAAAAGTACATTAAGGATCTAGTCCAACTTGCTGAACTCACAAGCGGAAATCCTGTTGACACTCCCATGGAAGTTAATGTTAAATATCGACGAGATGAAGGTGACCTTCTTGATGATCCAACTCTTTATCGCAAGCTGGTTGGTAGTCTTATCTATGTAACTATAACTCGCCCCGATATATCTTTTGCTGTACACACGGTTAGCAGGTTCATGCAAGCACCACGACATTTCCATTTTTCAGCAGTGCAGCGAATCATTAGATACCTCATTGGAACCTCAAAACGGGGTTTATTTTTTCCTCATGATACGACACTCCAACTTCAAGCATACAGTGACGCTGATTTGGCAGGGTGTCCAGACACAAGAAAGTCTACTACCGGCTGGTGTATGTTCTTAGGAAATGCTCCTATTTCTTGGAAGTGTAAGAAACAAGATTCAGTTTCAAAGTCATCCACCGAAGCCGAATACCGTGCAATGTCTGCTGCTTTTTCTGAAATAATATGGTTGCGCGGTCTTCTTACAGAACTTGGATTCGCTCAAGCACAACCAACTTCGTTATATGCTAACAACACTAGTGCTATACAAATTGCAGCGAATCCAGTTTACCATGAACGAACGAAGCACATTGAGGTTGATTGTCACTCTATTCGGGAAGCCTATGATCGAAGAGTTATCAATCTACCTCATGTTTCCACATCTGTTCAGACAGCTGATATCTTCACTAAATCATTGACACGTCAGCGGCACAATTTTTTAGTTAGCAAATTGATGCTTGTTGATTTACCAACATCAATTTGAGGGGGGATGTCAATAGGTTTAATGACTGCATTTATGATAATTACTAATCAGAATATTTGTGCATAAATGTATATTATACTGCACTATCTGATTTATTGGAATATAATTAGTAGTGTTAATTAGCATAATAAACTGCATAAATGTATATATGGCAGTTTCTGATTTATTAGGAAGAATAGCCCATTTATCTTGTAATTTAACGTGTATATATATGAGAATTCTCCCAAGGGAAGAATACACAGTTTTCACTCATAGAATCTGAGTTTGACAGTGGTGAATAATGATCATAGTGGTGGTCGCATTAGTGGTTGGCGGTGGTCTAAGTGGTGGTCATTTTAGTAGTAAGTACTGGTCAAATTTGCTGCAAGTAGGAAAGCTCTAATGAAGGTAGCCCGAATTTGCCACAAGCAAGTGGGCTAGGGTCAAACCGAAATTAAAGTGGAATTTACAAGAGATAAAATTAAAGGGATATTACAAAGCAGTAAATTGGGAAAACTCACACAAACAGTGGAGAGGTGCTAATGCTAATTGTCAATTTACCTCCTAAAATTTTCAACATTCATACTTTTTTTTCCTCTCTCTCCCTTTTCTTTCCACCGTTCATCTTTTGGTCAACATAGCAAGCTTTAAGCTGAGTAGACTATATTATACACCACTGACTTGTTGGTTTTGTTTAGAATTTGCATCAATTTCTACGCACAAGGGAAGACTTGGCCGACTATGCCGTGTCAATTGAATTCGGTATTTGATAAAATGAAAAATGATCAGGACAAACCCTCACAAACACAATGGAGAACATCCATAAGGTGTTATTGGTAATGCTAATCTTCTTTTGCTCCACCATACCCGCTTTCTCTAATCAGAACACTCTCGCTCCAAATCAGTTTATCCGACATCATGAAACACTTGTTTCTGCAGCTGGAACCTTTGAAGCAGGATTTTTCAATTTTGGAGATCCACAACGCCAATACTTTGGTATATGGTACAAGAGCATATCACCTAGGACTATTGTGTGGGTTGCCAATAGAGAGACCCCTGTACAAAACTCAACAGGATTGCTGAAACTCAATGATCAGGGAAATCTTGTTATTCTTGATGACTCGAAAGGCGTTGTTTGGTCCTCCAATTCATCAAGAATTGTAGTGAAACCAGCTGCAGTGCAGTTTTTGGATTCAGGAAACCTTGTTGTGAAAGATGCAAACAGCACTGTGAACTTTTTTTGGGAAAGTTTTGATTATCCCGGTAACACTTTCCTTGCTGGAATGAAGCTGAAAAGTAATTTAGAAACTGGTCCATATAAATATCTCACATCTTGGAGAAGCTCTGAAGATCCTGCTGAAGGTGAATGCTCACATAGGATAGATACGCATGGTTTTCCTCAACTGGTTACTGCAAAGGGAGCAACATTTCTATATAGAGCAGGGTCATGGAATGGATTTCTTTTCACTGGTATTTCTTGGCAAAGATTGTCTAGAATCTTGAATTACTCGGTAGTGTTCACCGACAAAGAATTCTCTTATCAGTATGAAACTATGAACAGTTCAATTATTACTATAATGGTGTTAGATCCTTCCGGAAATTCACAGCGTCTTCTTTGGTCCAATAAGTCACAAGTTTGGGAGGATATAGCTAATCGTCCTGCAGACCTGTGTGATAATTATGCCTTGTGTGGTATCAACTCTAACTGCAATATTAATGACTTTCCAATATGTGAATGCCTGGAAGGTTTCATGCCAAAATTTCAAACGAAGTGGGACTCATCAAACTGGTCTGACGGGTGTGTAAGGAAAACACATTTAAACTGTCTCCGCGGAGATGGATTTTTGAAGTACACAAGCATGAAGTTGCCAGATACGTCATCGTCGTGGTTTGACAAGAGCACGAGCCTTGAGAAATGCAAGACTGTGTGTTTGAAAAATTGTTCTTGCACTGCATATGCAAATTTGGATATCAGATATGGTGGTAGTGGCTGCTTACTTTGGTTTGACAACATTGTCGACATGAGAGTTCATCCAGACCAAGGGCAAGACATTTACATAAGACTCGCATCTTCAGAATTTGGTATTTTCATTTCCTATTTCATCTTTTGCATTATCAGTTAGACATATAGCATAAATGTTTAGGTATTTGGCTTTATATTATAAAGCACTGTTTAAAACTTAAAAATATGTGAAACCTATACGTTTTCTTTACACTTTTTTTAGTAAGCTCGCATACCTAATCTTTAATTGATATTTACTTCAACCCCTAGATCATAAAAAGAATACGAGGAACTTGAAGCGTGCTGGGTGTTGAATGCAGTATAGGGCAAGCAACAAAAGAAAGATTTGGAAATATTGATCCGGGAATTATCGTCCTCAGAGATGGAGATGCCATTCAATAGTTTCTACGGTTTCGAGCTTGGGTTTGAATGAGCAAAAAGTAAACAAAGATATAAACAGGAAAAGAATAAACACATTCTTAGAAGAGAAATAACTTATCAGAAATGTAAATATATTCACTCTTCACAAACATACACTTACCAACCCGTTATACTCAACCTACGATACTCATCTATGTCATCACGTATCTCTCACATAAGCGTCCATCTCTGGAGCACAAACGAGATCATCTCACAACTAAGGTTATCTCTAACGCGAAGTCACGAGAACATTCGTGTTCTCGCTTCGGCGATCTCTCGCGCGCCGCTCAAACACGAAAGCATTAAGTACAGATACCCACAGTGAATGCTAGCTCTAAATCTATCTCTAGAGTTCAGAACCAACAGATAATTATCCTAGATAAAGATTCAAGAAGTTTATCTCTAAAGCAACTCAAATCCCTAGCATAGAGCAAAAATCCAGGATAACAATCAACACAGATTTGTAAAGAAAGTTAAATATAACTTTATAATCGGTAAATCGGTAAATATACATAAGATTCAAGTAAATATACAAACAAAACCCAACACAAAAGAAATACACAAAGAAGAGAAGAGATAAACCAAACATCTCGCGGGTTGTCAGCTCCGATTGATGAGAAATCCACCTCTGATCTTCCAAGTGCATGACCCGGTGTTGTTTTCTAAGCTAATCCTAATCTAAGAATGAAAATGATGGAGTTGGGACTAAAACTTTCCCAAAACCATAACCTAGAAATGTACAAATGAAGAGAATATAAACACAAATCTGCACAGGTCCGCTCAGCGGACCCCCTCCGCTCAGCGGCCTTCACTTATTCCCCAAAATATCTACAACAGTATACGTAGCTCCGCTGAGCGGGCTACCTCCGCTGAGCGGACCCAAAAATGCTTCAAATCTCTGTCAAGCTCCGCTTGAACTCCGCTCAGCGGACCTTCTGCTACAAAACTTCCTTATTCAGATCCAAAATTGCGCAATCGGAGCCGTGCCTTCGACACTTTATTCCTCGAGGCTCCAATAAGCATGAATACCTATAAAAACAAAGAAAAAAACTATTAAACGGTATAAAAGTATATGAAAACTAAATAATGTGAATATATACACAAAAGTGGGGATTTTATTACAAAAACGGAATGAATCGAATCGATAAGTGCCACAATTATATACTCAAAATAACAACATTTTGGCACTTATCAAACTCTCCCCAACTTAAAACTTTGTTTGTCCTCAAACAATGTCAAATAAATCAAAGAATTAAAAGTAATAAACCAAAGAATTGTGAATCAACAAGTTTTGAAAAACAAAAACAAATGTATGGCTCAACACAAAAACGTATAAACAAAGTAAATACTTACCACTATACTACAACGACAACATGTAAACGAAACGAATCCTAAGTACAAAAAGCATACAAAACATTCTAACACAATACATGCTCACATCATGAATCACACCTAGCAAAAATTCATCAATGGATGAACACACAAAGGTGAAGGACTTTTAACACTCATCCAACAATCTTGCAAACAAAAGATTAAATTATGCATTCATCTAAAAATCACATTGAAGATACAAAAGCAAGAATCACAAGGACTTTTCAAGGTTGTAATGTGGCTTGGTTAACAAACAAGGGATATGTCCTAAGGCTAATCGAAACAAAAACTTACCTAAACCTAAGGGAGTGATCAATCCACAAAGTTCTGAGCAACAAAATCTCGATTAAACTTCTTCCTTAAACACAAGTTTCTCAAACCAATCACAATACTTATTAGCACAATTATTAGCTTCTCTTTTCTTTTTGTTTTTCAAAACTTTTTCATTTTTTTTCTTTCTTTTTCTTTTCTTTTCTTTTCACATTTTTTTTCTTTTCTTTTCAATTTCATAGAAACAACCAAATAAGTAGCAACCATTTCTCTCCCCAACTTGAATTCAACCACACCATCATGTGAATACTCCCTACTTTCTAAGGCAAGGTAAAAATTCATAACAAAAATCATGGTTGAGGGTTCAAGAAAATAAAGAATCAATCATCCATGCAAAAATGAGAACTAAACACTCAAAGATAAGCATTTAGCAAAAACAACATGGACATTGACAAAAAGGCTCAAAAGGGTTAGCAAATGATCACACACTCACAAGGTGAATTGACTATTTGGTTTTGGTAGTTGTGCTCAAAATGAAACAAAATGCCTTGATCCTTTTCATGATTTCATAAAATCAACATAAACAAAAGATTAAGCATAATAAAATCCAGTTAAAACAAAGATTGTGGCCTCCAGCATATATGAATAATGGAAAGCTTCCTCACATTTATGGTTTGGGAACTAAAGTGATTCAATCAACAAGCAAGTAATGCAAAAGAATGAATGGTATGGTAATTGTACAAATGAAAAGTTTCCTAAACATGCTATGCTATAGAAAGCGATAAATGAGTACCTTGAATGATACAACTTCAAAAACAATATCCTACCATACATCCGCAAGTTGAAACACTCAAGCTTTGGAAAATCACCTCAAAAATCTTCGAATTACCGGACAAAATTTGAATCCAAACGACCAACAAAAGAATTAGAAAAACAAGACTATTATATACTACTAATTAGCCTTGGTGAAAGTGGGAAAAATGAGTGAACCAAGTGGAATGGAAGCCCCACTGGTACAGAGCAGAAAAACAAAATTCTGGTATGCTCGCTTAGCGGACTCTGCTCCGCTTAGCGGACATAGCAGAACACAGAAAAATCAGAACTGCACTAGCTGTTCTAATCACTCACCACTTCACCTAAATACCTCATAAACAGAAATGTAAACAATATTTACAACCGTTGGGGTGCCTCCCAAGAAGCGCTTGTTTTACGTCGTTAGCTCGACGCCTTTATTGTTTCGGTGTTTGGAAAGTAGCCTCCTCTCGTCATGCCATGGTGACATCTCACCGCACAAGCCTAAAGAAATTTTCCTAACCAACCACTCAACAAATGTTACTGGTACAAATATATACAATGATTAAACGAACATAAAGGAAAACACAAGTATACAAATATGTACATGAACAAACACATATATACAAACATGAAACACTTATAACTATTAACATACACAAAGAGAAAGTTGGTGAATGTTGGATGCACGAGTTGAAAAGTGAAGATTTGTAAGTAAAGAGCTAATCCGGGATCAACATGTTTCACCAACATTCACCAACAAAAGTATACTTGTATGTAACATATACAAGTAAAACTATATGGTGAACATAAACAAGTAAACATGTACAAGTAAGTATATATACAAGTGAAACTATACAATATATACGATATATGCAAAGCTCAAAACCACGAAAACTACTGCGATGCAATCACAACCATCCCCGGCAACGGCGCCATTTTGTTGATTGCAGTATAGGGCAAGCAACAAAAGAAAGATTTGGAAATATTGATCCGGGAATTATCGTCCTCAGAGATGGAGATGCCATTCAATAGTTTCTACGGTTTCGAGCTTGGGTTTGAATGAGCAAAAAGTAAACAAAGATATAAACAGGAAAAGAATAAACACATTCTTAGAAGAGAAATAACTTATCAGAAATGTAAATATATTCACTCTTCACAAACATACACTTACCAACCCGTTATACTCAACCTACGATACTCATCTATGTCATCACGTATCTCTCACATAAGCGTCCATCTCTGGAGCACAAACGAGATCATCTCACAACTAAGGTTATCTCTAACGCGAAGTCACGAGAACATTCGTATTCTCGCTTCGGCGATCTCTCGCGCGCCGCTCAAACACGAAAGCATTAAGTACAGATACCCACAGTGAATGCTAGCTCTAAATCTATCTCTAGAGTTCAGAACCAACAGATAATTATCCTAGATAAAGATTCAAGAAGTTTATCTCTAAAGCAACTCAAATCCCTAGCATAGAGCAAAAATCCAGGATAACAATCAACACAGATTTGTAAAGAAAGTTAAATATAACTTTATAATCGGTAAATCGGTAAATATACATAAGATTCAAGTAAATATACAAACAAAACCCAACACAAAAGAAATACACAAAGAAGAGAAGAGATAAACCAAACATCTCGCGGGTTGTCAGCTCCGATTGATGAGAAATCCACCTCTGATCTTCCAAGTGCATGACCCGGTGTTGTTTTCTAAGCTAATCCTAATCTAAGAATGAAAATGATGGAGTTGGGACTAAAACTTTCCCAAAACCATAACCTAGAAATGTACAAATGAAGAGAATATAAACACAAATCTGCACAGGTCCGCTCAGCGGACCCCCTCCGCTCAGCGGCCTTCACTTATTCCCCAAAATATCTACAACAGTATACGTAGCTCCGCTGAGCGGGCTACCTCCGCTGAGCGGACCCAAAAATGCTTCAAATCTCTGTCAAGCTCCGCTTGAACTCCGCTCAGCGGACCTTCTGCTACAAAACTTCCTTATTCAGATCCAAAATTGCGCAATCGGAGCCGTGCCTTCGACACTTTATTCCTCGAGGCTCCAATAAGCATGAATACCTATAAAAACAAAGAAAAAAACTATTAAACGGTATAAAAGTATATGAAAACTAAATAATGTGAATATATACACAAAAGTGGGGATTTTATTACAAAAACGGAATGAATCGAATCGATAAGTGCCACAATTATATACTCAAAATAACAACATTTTGGCACTTATCACTGGGACTCTTGCAGGAGTTATTGCATTCATTATAGGACTAACCATTATTGTATTGGTCACATCAGCATATAAAAAGAAGCTTGGTAAGCCAGGTTGTTAGTTACCAATTTGTAGTAAATATCTTAGGTAATTTTTGGTAACTTTCAAGTCCTTTTGTGGTTAATAAGTAGTCTTTTATTATCATTTGGTATATATTTATTCTTATATTTATATTATTGTTGAATAGTTCTTATCTTTGCAATCTATGTTGGATTTTGTAGTTTTTTTTAGATAATTGGAAGCTTGGACCGTGGAAAAAGGACTTTGAAGATGTTCCAAGACCAAAGCCAAAGATTGCTGAAAAGAGGTAGCGCGCTAAGCGAGGTTGAGCCCGCTAAGCGCGGTTTTGAAGAAAAGAAGGAAGTTCTGGCAGAGAGTTCCGCGCTAAGCGAGGTCTGGAGCCCGCTTAGCGCGGTTGGGCGGTTTAAGCAATTTTTGATGGCGCGCTTAGCGGGCTACACCGCGCTAAGCGCGGCCTGCGAAACTTTGTTTATTTGATTAGGGGCCAAATCACTTTGAGATGTATGTAGAGATATTTTAGAGAGAAACAAGAGCATAATACACTGTAGCAAACATAGAGTTGAAGATTGGAAGCCTTGATCGTCGATTAATCGCCTTTGATGCTTGTTGATCTTCATCCTTTCCTTCTTGTGCAAGCTACCATTCTCATGGATAGCTAAATCCCTTTTGTATCAAGATAAGATGTAATCTTCCTAGCCTTTTGTATGTTTTTCTTGTGAATATAGGTGTATGAACAAGTGATGATCAATATAGATGGTTTAGTTTGTTTATTAAAGCTTTTTCTTTGGTATAAATGTTTGAGACATCAATGTTTGTATCTAGACCTAACTCATCATCTTTCAAACTATAAGTTGCAGACATGGATTTAGAGTTTGATGTTTACTAAGTATCGGTTTTAAAACGTTATTTGTATTGTTTAAACGGTGGAGAAATCGTCGGTTAAACAATACGGTAAATCTAGCTATATCGTTGCGGACACGGACGATATAGGTGTCGATACGTAATTATATTGATCGTTAGCAAGTTCATAAGCATATATTTATAAGGAAACATACAAACTTAGGTCGATGAAATCGAATCTTGATGCATTTTCTTTAACTTAGAACCTTCATTAATTTACTCTTTGCTACTAAAGTGATTGAATGACCTTTTGCAAACCTAAAACTAAAGTAACATTAACTCAAGACAAAATAGGCTATAGAATTGCGGTGATATCGCAATAATCCCTGTGGATACGATATAAACGAAAAGTACACCACAATACTCTTTCAACAAAATGGCGCCGTTGTCGGGGATTGTTGTTTAGATATTGCAAGCATTGCAATAGTTTGTTTTGTATTGAGTCTTATAATTAATATCTTGTTTCTAAATTTATTTTCCTTGTGTTTGTTAATTTGCGTGGTTAGTTTTTCAGATTACAGTTTATGCGAGGACGTATACCTGCAGATCAACTCCTTTTTGATCCTGAGATTGAGAGGACTGCTCGTAGAGAGAATAGCAAAACTCGTAGGAGGAGACAACTAGCTAGGGAAAGAAGACAACAACAAGAAGCATCTTCTTCTTCAGCTCCGGTTGAAAATTTGGTTGAGGAAGAAATGGCTGCGGATCCTCCAGCTCGAGGGCCATGTGTTAACAGCCCTCGTCTCAATGCACAATTTGCTCGTGATCAGGCCAATGGAAGAAACTCCGAAATGAAGACGGGGTTACTTCAATTATTATACCAAAATCCGTTCACAGGGGCAGATCACGAGGATCCATTTACTCATCTAACAAAGTTCTACGAGATCGCCGGAACAATTGGTGCTCCGGAAGACCAAGAAGAACAGGTGTTCAGGAGACTCTTTCCTCATTCCTTAATTGGAAAATCTAAGGAATGGTACCTTGATCAACCAAATAATGTCATGACAAATTGGAACGAGTTAGAAGAGAAGTTCTTGGATCGGTTCTTTCCTCACAATAGGTTCATGGAAGCGAAAACTTCTATTGCGGTGTTCTCTCAAGGTTCGAATGAATCTCTCAATGAAGCATGGGAGAGGTTCAAGTCCATGGTTAGAAAATGCAAAGGTCATGGGTTTGATGAATTGTCTCAAATCCATATCTTTAGGAATGGACTCCAACCTCAACCAAAAACTCTTTTAGATGCTACCGCGGGTGGTTCGTTGATGTCAAAAACAGCTGCTGAAGCAATTGCTATCATTGATAGGACGGCTTTGAATGATCATCAAGGGCAACACAACCGTAGTGCATCGCAAAGAAAACCAGGAGTTCTTGAATTGAATACTAGTGATGCAATACTTGCTCAAAACAAGTTATTGACACAACAAGTAGAATTGCTCACTCAACAAATGTCAAAACTCCCTCAACAAATCAAAGAGATAAATGGGAGCCCTTCTAAAAATCAACATGTGATGTGTTGTGAATTGTGTAGGGGTGACCATCAAACAGGTTTTTGTCCTCCACCGGGTGAAGAGGTGAATTATGTGTCTAATCCTAATCAAGGATATGGTGGGAGACAACAACAACCTTACAACAATAACCAAGGTTACCAACAAAGAGGTAATCAAGGTTATCAACAAGGATGAAGGCCGGATGCGGGCCCATCGAATCGTCAAAATCCTTATCAAGGTGGTTACAATCAACAACCTCAACAAACAAAGCTTTCAATCGAGGACACTCTTAGCCAATTCATGCAATTGCAAATTGCAAGCCAAAAGAGTACGGATGCCGCAATAAAGAACCTTGAAACTCAAGTCGGGCAATTGTCAAAGCAACTTGCCGATCAAAACAAAGGTCCTTTTCCGGCTACTACACAAGAAAATCCTCGTGAGCATTGTAAGTCAATTCTAACTCGTAGCGGTAGAAATATTGATATGGGTGTAGGAGAGATAGTTGAGGAGGAAATTGTTGAGAGTGAAAAAGATAGGGTGATTGAAGTAGAAAAAAATGTTGAGGGTGATTTAGTTGAAAATGAGAAAGAGAAAGAATTAGTGGAAAAAGAAACTCTTGAGAAAGTTGTAGAAAAAGAGAGAAAAAAATTGAGTGTGAGTGAGAAGGGAAAGAAGAAGGTGGATGATTCTATACAAGTGAAGAAATTACCTTACCCTCCCGGTCCGTCAAAGAAAGAAGATGCAAAGCACTATGCTCGATTCTTGGACATCTTTAGCAAGTTGCAAATCAATGTTCCTTTTTCCGAGGCATTAGAGCAAATGCCGATGTATGCAAAATTCATCAAAGACATCATCACTAAGAAGAGAAGATTCTTGGATCCGGAGGTAGTAACGGTGAGCTCTTGTTGTAATGCGTTAATTCAACGCACTACTCCGATAAAATCAAATGATCCTGGGCGGGTAACCTTACCGGTGTCTATTGGAAATGTTCACATAGGCAAAGGTTTGGTAGATACCGGTTCTAGCATTAATTTGATCCCATTGTCTATGGTGAGAAGATTAGGAATCAACGATTTGAAGCCGACAAGAATGACGTTATCATTAGCGGATAAATCCACAGCTCATCCTCATGGAGTTGCGGAAGACTTGCTTGTCAAGGTTGACAAATTTTGGTATCCTGTTGATTTTATTGTCATAGACATGGAAGAAGATCCTGAGATTCCATTGATCTTAGGAAGGCCTTTTATGAAGACGGCCCGAATGATGATAGATATTGATGATGGCTTAATGAAATTAAGGTACCAAGATGAAGAATTATGTCTTGATCTCTTTGAAGCCATCAAGCATCCTAGTGATGAGGATGATTGTTTTAGAATCGATGCTACCGAAAGGGCTATTATGAAAGTGGAGAATCAAATGCACTTGTCGAATCCTCTTGAGAAGACTTTAATGGAAGCTCTTGAAGTTCTCACCAAAGATCAAGAGAAGGAAATTGAAGATTGCTTGAGAAATTTAGAGGCTTGTGATGAGATGAATCCATTTGAAACTCAAATTGAAGAGTTGAAGGATGAACCTAAAGTTGAAGAGCAAAAGGTGGAGTTGAATGTGTTACCGTCTCACTTGAAATACGTGTTTCTCGGTGACAATTCTACTAAGCCGGTTATCATTAATAGTGGTTTGTCTAACAAGGAAGAGCATCGATTGAAGGAAGTGTTGACAAAGAATCAAGAAGCAATAGGATGGGTTTTATCCGACTTGAAGGGTATTAGTCCGGCCTATTGTATGCATAAGATTATGTTAGAAGATGATTTTCGACCCGTGGCACAACCCCAAAGGCGATTAAATCCAACCATGAAAGAAGTTGTTAGAAAAGAGGTTGTGAAGTTATTAGAGGCGGGGATGATTTATCCCATCTCCGATAGCGAATGGGTGAGCCCGGTGCATGTGGTTCCTAAGAAGGGTGGATTGACAGTTGTGAGAAATGAGAAGAACGAGTTGATTCCTTCGAGAGCGGTGACCGGGTGGCGTATGTGTATTGATTATAGGAGGTTGAACCAAGCAACAAGAAAAGATCATTTTCCATTACCTTTTATGGATCAAATGTTAGAGAGGTTAGCCGGAAGAAATTTCTATTGTTTCTTGGATGGTTATTCGGGATACAATCAAATATCAGTGAATCCGGCGGACCATGAGAAAACTGCCTTTACATGTCCTTTTGGCGTTTTTGCATACCGAAGAATGCCATTTGGACTATGTAATGCTCCCGCAACATTTCAAAGGTGCATGCAGGCTATCTTCTCAGATTTGATCGAGAAAAGCATCGAGGTGTTCATGGATGATTTTTCTGTGTACGGGTCGTCATTTGACTTGTGCTTGAAAAACCTTGATGTGGTGATGGAAAGATGTATTGAAACAAATTTGGTTCTCAACTGGGAGAAGTGCACTTTCATGGTAACGGATGGGATTGTTCTTGGCCACAAGGTATCTTCAAAGGGGCTTGAGGTCGATCCGGCAAAAATTGAAGTTATTGAAAAGCTTCCCCCTCCGGTGAATGTGAAAGGCATAAGGAGCTTCTTGGGACATGCTGGGTTCCATAGAAGATTCATCAAGGATTTCTCCAAGGTCGCAAAGCCTTTGAGTAATTTGCTCAACAAAGGTATGGAATTTAATTTTGATGAATCATGTCTAAAAGCTTTCCTAGAACTTAAAGCAAATTTGACTACCACACCCATAATTGTCGCTCCTAATTGGTCGCTTGAGTTTGAACTCATGTGCGATGCGAGTGACTATGCGGTTGGTGCGGTCTTAGGCCAAAGGAAGAACAAACAATTCCATGCTATACATTATGCGAGCAAAGTTTTAAATGAGGCACAGGTTAACTATGCCACTACCGAAAAAGAATTGCTCGCAATTGTATTTGCATTGGAAAAGTTTCGCTCTTACCTCATTGGTTCTAAAGTGGTGTGTTATACTGATCATGCCGCAATCAAATATCTTCTCACCAAGCCTGATTCAAAACAGAGGCTTATTCGGTGGATTCTTTTGCTTCAAGAATTTGATCTTGAAGTGAAAGATAAGAAAGGTACAGAAAATTTGATTGCGGATCATTTGTCTCGGTTAGTGAATACCGAGGTGACAAACAATGAAAAAGAAGTGAGGGAAGAATTCCCCGATGAAAATCTGTACATGGTACAAGAAGTTAGACCCTGGTTCGCAGATATGGCTAATCACAAAGCATCTGGCTGGATACCGGAGGATCTAACTTGGAATCAAAGAAAAAAGTTTTTAAACGATGCTAATTTTTATGTTTGGGATGATCCTCACTTGTTTAAGTTGAGTAGTGACAATCTTTTGAGAAGATGTGTCGCGGATGAGGAGACAAAAAGCATTTTGTGGCATTGCCACAAGTCGCCGTATGGTGGTCATTTTAATGGTTTGCGTACGGCCACAAAAGTCCTTCAATCGGGATTTTGGTGGCCTACTTTGTTCAAAGATGCTTACCACCATGTTGCCTCATGCGACAGTTGTCAACGAACTGGTGGAATAGGGAAAAGAGAGGAAATGCCCCTCCAAAGTATTGTAGAAGTAGAAGTATTTGATTGTTGGGGCATTGATTTTGTTGGACCCTTCCCTTCCTCTATGTCAAATGAATACATCTTGGTAGCTATGGATTACGTGTCTAAGTGGGTGGAAGCGATTGCTTCACCCAAAGCGGATGGTAAGACCGTGATAAAATTTTTGAAGAAAAATATATTTTCGCGGTTTGGCACGCCAAGAGTATTAATTAGTGATGGTGGATCTCATTTTTGTAATGCCCCGCTTGAGAAAGTGTTGGAGCAATATGGAGTAAAGCACAAGGTGGCTACTCCATATCATCCACAAACTAATGGGCAAGTTGAGAGGACCAATAGAGAAATTAAGAGAATTCTTGAGAAAACTGTGTCTAGCTCTAGGAAGGATTGGTCGATGAAGCTTGATGAAACCTTGTGGGCATATCGGACCGCTTTCAAAGCACCGATCGGTCTTACACCATTCCAAATGGTGTATGGTAAAAGTTGTCACCTTCCCGTAGAACTAGAACATAAGGCATATTGGGCCTTGAAGCTTTTGAATTTTGACCACAAGTTGTGTGGAGAGAGAAGAACAATCCAATTAAATGAGTTGGAAGAGATGAGATTGCATGCCTATAAGTCTAATTCAATTTACAAGGAAAAGACCAAATTCTATCATGATAGTAAGATTCGAATTAAGGACTTTAAGGTAGGGCAATTAGTTTTACTCTTCAATTCCCGGTTAAGAATTTTTCCGGGAAAGTTGAAGTCTAAATGGTCCAGACCGTTTTTGGTCAAAGAGGTTAGAAGCCATGGGGCTATTGTGATAGAGGACCAAAAATCAAAGCAAGAATGGGTAGTTAATGGTCAGAGGTTGAAGGTTTATCGAGGAAGCGATTTTAATCGTGAAACTTGTGTTTTATCGTTTGGTGATCCTTGATTGCCTTTGACCGTCGAGCTGACCGACGTTAAACAAAGCGCTTATTGGGAGGCACCCCAATTTGTAAATATTCAGCTTGTTTTATGTGTTTTTTACCGTTTATGTTTTTTGCGTTCTGGTCGAGCCAAAATCAGTCTACCGGTAAAGTTACACTTGCTGGTAGAAGAAAAAATTTCTGTGTTCTGTCAAGGGCGCTTAGCGCGCTCTAGCCCGCTTAGCGCGCTTTGGAAATTTTGGAACATTTAGTTCCAGAGATATGCGCGCTTAGCGCGCTTCAGACCCCGCTTAGCGCGGGTGGTTTTTCAAAAAAAAAAAATATTTTTGAAGGTTGGGCCTTTGTTTCTGACCCGGCCCAGCGCGTTTCTGAAAGGAAAATAGGGTTTTGAGGTCTTTGTGCCTCATTTTCCCCATTTTTGCTCTTCTAAGCTTGCTTTCTCTTAGCTTCTCCATTTTAGTCTTTGCTCTTTCTTCATCTTCATCATCACCAAGGTATTATCATCTTCTTCTTCTTACTATTTCTTTTTCTCTTATGCTTGCATTATATATATTAAGGTTTAGATTGAGATTAGGAATAAAAATGATGTGGTTAGGGTTTTGTTTATTGAAAACATAGTATAGATCATGTTCTTGTGCCTTATATTGTGTTTAATCTGAATTTGGGTATTGTTGAAGCTTGGATGAAACCCTGGTTCGCAGGGGATTTTTTCTGCAAATCGCAGAGCCCGCTTAGCGCGGTAGGCGCGCTTAGCGCGGTCTGGGGATTTCAGAAAAATCCCCTCTTCTCCCTGTTTTTGTTTGATGCAGGGGGAGTGATCTTGTGCTTTAATTCTTACTAGGGCTGTTTATTTTTTGTTATGTATTATGTTAACATATTTGTTTTTGTGTTGCTATTTCCTTAATCATTTCAGATGAGACCGAAATTCCTAGGCTCTAAGAAAAGAAAGACCGGAACCGAAGGCGGCAGTTCTTCTCAAGCACCTAGGGCTATTCCGTTTAATCAAAACCGTTTTAAGAGTCATGTCCAAGAGGAGAGGTACAAGAAGTTAGAGGTTAGGACATGGTGGCCAGAGCGAATTGTGAGGATCAATCCTGAGGGAACCTATGGGTGGTGTCATAACACCATTGAGGAGTATGGTTGGCTTAAGCTTTGTGAGCCTGCACCTAAGTTTCATTTGGAGATTGTAAGAGAGTTCTATGCTAATGTCGTTCCAAATGAGGAATTTCCGGTTGAAGGTGTTCCCTTTGAGTTCAAAACTTGGGTGCGTGGTAAGGAAATTGATTTTTCTCGTCAGGCTATCCGTGAGTTTCTTGGAACTCAATTACCTTTTGAGGATGGTGAGCTGTGTGGGTATCATGTGCAATTAGCAAGGGGTAATTTTGATTGGGAGCATCTGAGGGAGGTCTTGTGTTCGAGGGGGCAGTCTTATGATCTTAATCCTTCACAACAGCCCCAGAAATTCTCTAGGAAGTCGTTGTCTACTAATGCTCAGATTCTCATGTCGGTGGTCCTTCATAATTTAAGGCCTAGGAGTCACACTTCCTCTTTGCCTGCTGAGTCTGCTGCACTGGTTGCTCGTATGATTGAGCATGAGTCGATTGATATTACTCGCATTATTGCGAATGAGCTGAAGAGGGTTGCTTTGAGTGGAACTCGGCATGGTGATCGTGCTCCCTGCAAGCTGATTTTTCCTAGTTTGATCATGAATCTGTGCAAGAAAGCAAGAGTGCAGATTCCTTCTGAGGGTCTTGTGTCTATTGACACTTTTATTGATGACATTTTTATTGAGCGTTATTGTTTATCCAGGTTGACTGCTGTTCCTGTTGCTGCTGCTCGCCCTGCTCGCCGCCGTAGTAATCCTGATAAAGAGGAGAACTTGGCATTTCATATGGCGCATCAGAGAGCATTCATGTTTTTGCATGATTCTATGTCTCCGCTGAGGTTGCAGATGATGGAGCCCCATGTGGCTCATCCGTGGAGTTCTCGCCAAGACTTGGTGGATTATGCTGATTGGCCTGAGGTCAGTCCATTTCATGAGGAGGAGGAAGGTGGCGAGGATGAGAATGTGGAAGAAGATCTCCAGGATGAGGATGAGTAGTTCTTTTTGGTTGATGCTTAGTATTTTCATTAGTATTTTTAGTGCTAGTTGTTATTTTATTTTATTTTGACTTAAGTATTGGTATGTTTTGTTCCATCCTTCTAAAGGATGAGGTATTTTGGATCTTAGGCATTGCTATGCCTTTTGGATATTTTGACACCTTTTGATGTTTGTTTTTAATGTATTAAAGTTTTTAGTTTAATTGCTTTATATTTCTATATACTATTGCAATTGTGTTTTAAATTTTTGTTTGTTGTTCTTGTGAAAGTGCTTCCCGGATGAAGCAAGCTTTTACACCCAATTGGGGCGGTGATGATATAATGTGAAATTAGTACGTACAAGGTACATTTTTATCGTTTCTTTAATATACCATGAATTAGATACTTGTAATTGTACAAATTAGATGTCATATTTTCTTTAGCAAATCTAGTTCAATATTGAATCATTTTAGTTCTAAAACTAGTGTGAGGAGCCTTTCCATTGTACATATATATATATATATATTATTTTGTGATTACCAACAATGTGCGTTTAACTCGTGTTTATTATGTTTAATCTTGCGTTTTTATTTTAATTGTGTAAAGCATGAAAGTGATCAAAGCATTTTGTTTCGCATTTCGAGTATAACTTCTCTACCATATATAACCTACCCGGTGAGTGTGTGAGCATTTGATAACCACTTTGAGCCATTTTTGCCAAGATTCAAGCGGTATCAATTCCTTGTCTATATTTGCCGATTTTTTATATGAATCTTGATGATTTTCTTTCAACCTTGAAGAGTACCATTAATTGTGGTTAGGAATGTTTCCTTTTCGCCTTAGAATAGAGAGCATTCGTGATTATGTGGTGGTAATATTCAAGTTGGGGAGAATTTAAAAAAATTATTTTGGTTGTATTGGTAGTGAGAAGTAAATAAGTGATTGCTCAAGAGAAAAAGAAAGAGAAAAAGAAAGAGAAAAAAAAGAAAAAGAAAAAGAAAAAGAAAAAAAAGGGCTTTGTATATAGCTAGTTCCTTAAATTAAGAAGGTGAACTCTTGAGCAATAAAATTGTGTGATCGGTTGATAAGGATGTGTGGATATAATCTTGATTTGAATGCTCTCTTAGGAATTGACCCTTTCGTTTCAATGGCCTTGAGAAATGACACTTCCTTGTTAACCAAGCCAAGATACAACCCTAAAGACTTTGTGATTCTTGCTTTTACGCTTTGTATATAAATGTTGTGTAGATGAATGCATAATTAATTCTGGATGTTGGCGACATTGTTGTGTGAGTGTTAGGTCCTCAATTTTGTCTCTTACTAGAGAAGTGTGTAGGTTGTGATTCAATTTTGAACTTATTTTGTTTTAGGAACTGTTCACATCAAAGGTGTATTTAGTATTAGTATCTCAATCATGGTATTATTTTAGCAAGGGTGAAATGTTACTTGTGTACTTATGGAATTTGAACCACCCAATTGTTTTTGTCTTAGCTTGTGATTTCTTGGTTGTATTTGTTTTGTTTGAGGACAAACAAAGGTTTAAGTTGGGGAGAGTTGTTAGTTACCAATTTGTAGTAAATATCTTAGGTAATTTTTGGTAACTTTCAAGTCCTTTTGTGGTTAATAAGTAGTCTTTTATTATCATTTGGTATATATTTATTCTTATATTTATATTATTGTTGAATAGTTCTTATCTTTGCAATCTATGTTGGATTTTGTAGTTTTTTTTAGATAATTGGAAGCTTGGACCGTGGAAAAAGGACTTTGAAGATGTTCCAAGACCAAAGCCAAAGATTGCTGAAAAGAGGTAGCGCGCTAAGCGAGGTTGAGCCCGCTAAGCGCGGTTTTGAAGAAAAGAAGGAAGTTCTGGCAGAGAGTTCCGCGCTAAGCGAGGTCTGGAGCCCGCTTAGCGCGGTTGGGCGGTTTAAGCAATTTTTGATGGCGCGCTTAGCGGGCTACACCGCGCTAAGCGCGGCCTGCGAAACTTTGTTTGTTTGATTAGGGGCCAAATCACTTTGAGATGTATGTAGAGATATTTTAGAGAGAAACAAGAGCATAATACACTGTAGCAAACATAGAGTTGAAGATTGGAAGCCTTGATCGTCGATTAATCGCCTTTGATGCTTGTTGATCTTCATCCTTTCCTTCTTGTGCAAGCTACCATTCTCATGGATAGCTAAATCCCTTTTGTATCAAGATAAGATGTAATCTTCCTAGCCTTTTGTATGTTTTTCTTGTGAATATAGGTGTATGAACAAGTGATGATCAATATAGATGGTTTAGTTTGTTTATTAAAGCTTTTTCTTTGGTATAAATGTTTGAGACATCAATGTTTGTATCTAGACCTAACTCATCATCTTTCAAACTATAAGTTGCAGACATGGATTTAGAGTTTGATGTTTACTAAGTATCGGTTTTAAAACGTTATTTGTATTGTTTAAACGGTGGAGAAATCGTCGGTTAAACAATACGGTAAATCTAGCTATATCGTTGCGGACACGGACGATATAGGTGTCGATACGTAATTATATTGATCGTTAGCAAGTTCATAAGCATATATTTATAAGGAAACATACAAACTTAGGTCGATGAAATCGAATCTTGATGCATTTTCTTTAACTTAGAACCTTCATTAATTTACTCTTTGCTACTAAAGTGATTGAATGACCTTTTGCAAACCTAAAACTAAAGTAACATTAACTCAAGACAAAATAGGCTATAGAACGACGGTGATATCGCAATAATCCCTGTGGATACGATGTAAACGAAAAGTACACCACAATACTCTTTCAACACAGGTCAAAAAGTTATGATCAGTAAATCTCAAATATTTATGATTTGCTTAAATAGTACTCAAATAGTGTTGCAAAAAGAACTAGTGACAATTTAAAACGAGTTATGAAGTTTGATTGCATTGTTAACTTTAAAGCACTTGAATTTTTACTTCAGGATGCATAAAAGTGTTATTTCACAAGAAGGAAAAGGAAGATGTTGACTCGGCAACAATATTTGACTTTTCGACCATCACTGATGCAACGAATCACTTCTCTAACAGAATCAAGTTAGGAGAAGGTGGTTTTGGACCAGTGTACAAGGTAATGTTTTGGTTACCAAGTTAATTTTTCCTCTTATTTCACCAAGCACTATAAGTACTAAAATTTCCATAAATTTTACTAGGGCATAATGGTAGATGGCCAAGAGATTGCTGTTAAGAGGCTTTCTAAAACATCAGGACAAGGAACTGAGGAGTTCAAAAATGAAGTATTGTTGATGGCAACACTTCAACACCGTAATCTTGTAAAACTTCTTGGTTGTTCTATACAACAAGATGAAAAGTTATTGATCTACGAATTCATGCCCAACAGAAGCCTGGATTGCTTTATTTTTGGTTTGAACTTCCACACCAACCAAATTTATTGCTCTCAGTTTTACTCTTGCTGTAATGTAGTTCTCATGCTAACTTACGAATGTCTCATTTGTTAGATGCTACACGAAGTAAATTACTAGATTGGAGAAAGTGCTTGGAAATTATTGATGGGATTGCTCGGGGGCTGCTGTATCTCCATCAGGATTCTACGCTAAGAATCATACATAGAGATCTCAAAACCAGCAATATTCTTCTTGATATTGATATGATCCCAAAGATTTCAGATTTCGGTTTAGCGAGATCATTTATGGGAGACCAAGCTGAGGCTAATACAAATAGAGTGATGGGAACATAGTAAGTTCAACTTATATTTATTTCAATTTAAGGCTTAAATAACTCTTGAGTCTTTATAATATACATTGATCTCAGTTTTAGTTTCTATGAAATTTTTGTCATTTTGAATTCCTAAGACATGGGAAAGATATTTTTCTGTTCTCATTATTTTAATTTTAGTCTTTGGAAATTTTTGCTTACATTAGAATAAGTAAACGTCCATATTTGTTGTAGTTTTTATAATAGATATATACTATACATGAACTATGTTCAATATTGACAAATATTATTTTTCAAACATGAATACTCAAAACCTATTTAAACCTTCAGTTCCACTATGTCCTAACCTCTTTTAATATATTTTCCCCCAACTTCATTGTGTTACTTGCAGTGGATATATGCCTCCCGAATATGCAGTGCGTGGATCCTTCTCAATAAAATCTGATGTTTTTAGCTTTGGAGTCGTCGTACTTGAGATAATTAGCGGTAAGAAGAATAGCGGATTTGATGACCCTCGACATCATCTAAACCTTCTTGGGCATGTAAGTTTTAAGTGTATATGTTTCTCTATCTTATGAGTTGTGAACACTAATATTTATAGCTGCTTTCCTTTTCTCTTTCGTATCGATAAATCTGTTGGAATGTAAGAAAATTCAAAATGATTACTAATTCACATCTCGAGGAATTGTTGAAACTTGAAAGTAATTCCATGCATACCTACACAAAAATAAATAAATTTCTATAAAAAAAGTAAATCACTTATATTGGAGAACTTCAATTATTATAATTTAAGTAAATCACTTACCTTACATCAACTGAAAATTAAGTAGGGATTCAGCTTACTCTTGCTGTAACTTTGATGTCATTTTAGGCATGGAGACTATGGATTGAAGAAAGGCCACATGAGTTCGTAGCTGATATATTATATGATGCGGATATATGTTCAGAAATAATAAGATTTATTCATGTCGGTCTATTGTGTGTACAACAGCTACCCGAAAATAGGCCTAACATGTCATCGGTAGTTTTTATGTTAAAGGGTGAAAAGCTACTCCCCAAACCAAGTGAACCCGGATTCTATGCAGGAAAAGATAATACAAATAACACAGGATCTTCTTCAAAGGGTTGTTCAATAAACGAAGCTTCGATGTCATTGTTAGAGGGCCGATAGAATGCCACTGTGTTACTGGCTTACTCAAATTTGAATATGTGCTTAGATTATTATTTCTATTTAAAAATGTCTTTTTCCAGCTTATGGAATGTGATTATATGGAACCATGACAGTTGCAGCAACATGACTTTTTTTTATATGTTAATTGCTGTCTGAAGGTTTGTTTATCTGAAAAAGTTATGCATAATGAAAGAGTTTTTGAGGTTTCCAGAATGTCTATCATCTTGTTTTCTCTATCAAAATAACAAACTTAATTAGCACAAGTTATGTTCGTTACAGTGGCAAAACTTTTTTTAGAAAAATATATATTACACTCTTGGTCTACTCTTGCGAACTACCGCCGGTCATTCATGATATACGTAAACCACCCGATTTATACGTGAATTTGATCAAAAAAAGAGAATACCCATGCGTATCGCATGTATGAAATACAATAGAGTCGTGACTGAACTTTATTTATTCTAAAGAAAAAGGAAAATATCAATAAAATCCACAAAGAACGAAAACATAGTAGTCGCAACCAAGAGCGGGTTCGGGAGTTGGTTATAAGGGAAGGGTAATAGCACCTCTTAAACGGGAACCTAAGTACGAATATCATTCAAATACTTGGAAAATAGAGGGGATAAGTACGTCCTAACCATTCCTTTTTCTACCAAATCATTTTTTTGTGAAAATGGTGAGACGAATCAAGTGAGGGGTCCTTAGTGGAATCAAAGCATTCAAACGGAAAGTTAAGTACGACTATCATCCAAATGCTTTAAAGAATAAAGGGGATAAATACGTCCAAAAAATTCTTATTCATTGATTAAAGACCGAACTAAATTCGATTATTTAATGTGTTTTGAGAAGTATTGATTATGAAAAGATTTTGAAAGAGAGACTTGGTTTAGACCAAGGGTTTGTTGAATTGAATTGAAAATTGGCTCAATTTTGAAAAAGATTTTGAGTGGCGATGAGATGATCGGTTTTATTCGTGAAGTGAAAGGATGCGAAAGCGATCGACTTATTAGTTTTGGAAAACACCATTGATGTTAATCAAGGTTTTCAAAATAGAAAGACCTATGTTTATTTTGTTTTTGAAAATAGCTTGATGTTGATCAAACGTTTTTATTTTTGAAAAAAAGGTTGATTTTAGTTGTCGCATTATTCAATTGTTGAAGTTAAATTAAATTAAGATAGGGAAATATTCAAAACAAAATATAGTATATAGCATTGTTGCATACTTTTTTTAAAATTTATCAGTCTCAACCGTGAGAATTTCAAAAATATCAGAATAATAAATGATAAAATTTATCAGAATACTAATATTTGATAAGAATAAGATCATCATTAATTATGCAAATACACAACTTTTAAAGAAAGAGTATGCAACAATGGAATATCCTATATAGCACATGAATGAGATAACCAAAGAAACATGATGATTTAATAGATTTTAGAATTTAGATCATCAAAGAAACATGACTCTAATTTGAAAGATAGATTTAGTAAAAAAAAAAATTATTCTAAAGTGCTTTCATTGATAATTAAGGTTAAAGTTTTCTACCCATCCACAAAAAAAAAGGTTAAGGTTTTCTAACACTAAAAAAAACTCATTACACATTGTAAATTCCAAACACTAATTAAGGTGTGTCTTTTATTTTTACTGATTGGAGTGACACAACATATATAGTCTCTTAAATAAAACAACAACAATTATTTTGTCCACCTGGAATCCAACATTGTCCACCTTTTTGAAATCCCTTTTTTAAACATTCTGTGCGACAATCTAAATTTGA